>NC_089781.1:64640237-64675237 GCF_040412425.1 Macrobrachium rosenbergii | reverse complement strand
AGATGGCGGCCAGTATCGACAGATTTTGGCTAATTTTTCACTAGAATGGCATGTATTTGCTTCATCACAATATGGTAGCCCAGCTCTTCCATACTATTTCTTGTGAATATTATGTTTCTGTTGCTTCCCAGTACAGTTTACCTTTAAATATGGGGGCTATATGATTTTCTGAAGAAAAGGTAGAAACAATAATTATAATGAGAAATAATGCCGTTCAACAATTATCGTTTTAAGCATGGATCTTGGTTTCTGTGGTTTTAGATCTAATGAGGCCATCTCTTTCGAATAACTCATCAATTTTGAAGGAAAATTAATAAATGTAAAAGAGTGTATGTCTGCACATCTGGAACTGCAGGCACACTGGTGACATCACTGCTGTGTAACTCAGCATGGGGTTCAGGTGCCAGCTAATCCAGCTTTACTAATCCTGTAGTCTTAGACTAGTAGTTGTAGTATAGTTTGAGTTTAAGTGTCCCAAATGACTTTCTAACAGCCTTGCAGACCAGCTATAGTTAGATGGTGTTGTCTATGGAACTTGTGATATTCCTACTGATCAGGTCCTTCCGTGAGGCCAATTTTGTCCTCTACTGCAGGCATTGCATGAGCTGATACCCTACTTCTTTTCCAACAATAATACAAACTATGCTCGTTGGCTGCCTATTCACCTCAGGGACATGCTTACCCTAGAGTTCACACCCAGAGTTGCACAAGGAGTTCAAGGCTGGCAACTTTGTTGTGCACAAGACCAGTCGCCAGTTCTCAGCAATGGCTCTTGACCAAGCTCATGAGCAGACCAATGCCTTTATAAAGGCTGATGGCGGAGCCATTGGGCTGACTGAAGATCCGTCAGCACTCAGAAGATGGATGGTGGCTGGCTTGGTGTCTGCATACGAAACAGAGGTTCAAAGTAAGGAGTCTAATGAGCAGACAACACACCATGAACAAACACCTCATGCGCAGAAGACATTCTTGGAGAGAGTCAGCAAGCTGTCATTGGCTTTGCAACACTTGGGAAGTCCTTTTCAGGAAGAGAGCCAGGATCTGTATTCCATTGACAACAAAGACATTGCCCACCCCAGCTCAGCAGAACTTTACAGACACACCTTGACAGAGGCCGCACTAAATTTCAGAAGTTTTCAGACTCTTTGGCAAACAATGCAGTCTCCTTCTATGAGCCGATAAAGAAGAACAGAACTGACTTCTTCAGGCAAGAAGCTGCTCCTGTAGAACAGTCAAAGCAGAAACTTCTGAAGGAGGAACGCCAGCTTTTCTCAAAGCTATTTATATCCTGTCAGAGCCGTGAATGTGATCTGCAGGAATTCTTCCAGCACGAAATCAAACATTCCCAGCTTCCCTTAGTGAGGGTGGTAGGCTGTACACATGTCAGAAGTCTCTTAGCTGACCTCGGTCCTGGAGAGTCATGTTACACTAGAAGACAAAGAACCAAAGACTGATGTCCTCATTGTAGATGGATCAGCTTTGGTCCATGCCTTGCCACCAAAGAAAGGAAAGACCTTTGAGGCTATGCACTTTGCGACTTCTTGCCTGTGATACAATCCTATAGCAGCAAGTACACATCATCACATCTTGTATTTGATGTTTACAATACATCCAGCCTCAAAGCTGAGACCAGGCTCCAACGTGGTCAAGGAGGAAGGCGCAAGGTGACAGACAAGAACACAATTCCATCCAACTGGCGCAATTTCCTAAGACACGATGCCAACAAGACAGAGTTGTTCCAGTTCCTGGCAGACAAAGTTGCCCAGATGTCTGCCACAAATGTTGTCATTGCCACGAAAGGGTCTGCTGTCCTCAGCACTCATGAGGCTAGTCTTCAGGGACTGGAAAAGTGCTCTCATGAGGAAGCTGACACCATCTTTCTCCATGCCAAATATGCCATAGAACATGGAGCCAAGACCATCACGCAGTTAAAGCAAATGACACAGATGTTCTTGTTGTTGCAGTCAGTGCTTTCTCCACTCTCCACAATCTAGGGCTAGAGAAGCTATGGGTGGCATTTGGCCAAGGCAGAGCCTGCGCTGGATTGCTGTGCATGACCTGTGCAACTCTCTGGGCCAGGAGAAGGTGAATGGCATGCTCTTCTTCCATGCGTTCACAGGCTGTGATACAGTGTCAGCCTTCTGGAGCAAGGGCAAGAAGACCGCCTGGCAGACATGGAACATCTTTCCAGAGGCCTCCACTGTGTTCTCCAAACTGAGTCACTACCCTCTCAGAGTGGAAGAGTTGTTGGAGTGACCTGAAGGTCCTGGAGAGGTTTGTCATACTTATGTATGAAAGATCCAGCACTGCTGGCACTGTGGATGAGGCTAGACTTGATATGTTTGCCAGAAAACAAAGGGCATATGAGGCCATTCCACCAACCAGGGGAGCTCTCCTCCAACACACCAAGCGTGTTGCGTGCCAGGCTGGTTGTGTGTGGGCAGGCCAAAACCCAGTGTCAGCCACAGCCAGAGAACCCTGCTGAGTGGGGATGGCAAAAGTCTGGTGGAGCATGGCAAGTCCTCTGGACAACCAACTCGCCCTTAGCCAAGAGTTGCCAACAGCTTACCAAATGTGGATGCAAAGCAGGCTGTCGGGAAAGGTGCAAGTGCTACAAGCTGGGTCTTCCCTGCACAGCTCTGTGCACTTGCAAATGTGAAGTCTAGATAAATATTGCCCTCTCTTCAGTAGATAATCTGGCTCAGGCATCCAACGTGTCATGCTATGCCTACCTTCTTATCCTCGAATTTTTCAAAGGTGTAGGTTGAGAGACCTATACATAGATTGCCTGCGTTTAGTCCGTATTTCTCTTCTTTTCTTTTTATGGTTACAGTCTTAGACACAATGTTGTATGTGACCATACCATTACTATTTCAGTTGAAAATAGCATATTAGTTAAACTGTCTGATCACATGAATATACCATTAAATAAAAACAGTTGGTCTCTATGTCTGCTAGGGCTGTGGATAGAAAAAAACTTTTATGGCAACCATTTTGTACGCCATCTTGGTTACAATTCATTTAGTAATGGGTTTTCAATAAAATGTGTGGTATGGAACATTTTTATAACCTAAAAGTCGAGGTTTAAAAAAAAAAAAATGGCATATTCCATCCAATAGATGCTCCCAAACCAGTGAATCTCAGATATAGATGGCGGCCATTTTGAAAATAGCCGCCATCTTGGATTTTCAGGTGGCCAGCGCCCTTTTCTAAGAGAGCGTAGTCTTAGGAATGTTTAACTCAAGTGCCAAATTTCATGCTTGTTTTCACTATCTGAACGATTTTTACAGCAATCTGCTGCACTATAATAATGTTATGCCTCCAAGGCTGTTTAATATCTCTATAGGTGGACTGATGACAGAAGTCGACGAAAGAACACTACATGTAATTGCAAAATTGAAGGATTAGTCAATAAGGAATAGAAGGAGTAAGTATTCATTTGGGTTTTAGGATGTAAGAAAACAGTGAAATAATCCGAAAATGTCTGCAAGATATGCTGGAATTAAATGTGGGAAATTTGTTGATACTTAAGAAGATTAATGTAGATGAAACGATAGATCGTAGCGTTTTGAGATGGATGGGGTCGGTGCAAAAGGATGGAGGGCAATAGTTGGGGAAAAGTGTTTACTTGAAGGTGTTAGCGGAAGACAGGAGGAAGATAAAGTATGCAGGGTATGTGGTCCAATATATATATATACATATACATATATATATATATATATATATATATATATATATATATATATATATATATATATATATATATATATATATATATATATATATATATATATATATATATATATATATATATATATATATATATATATATATATATGCCCTTTGTCATGTTGGTACAGCGGATGGTATGATTCTCGGCTACCAGTCGAGGGGGCTGGGATTCAAATCCCACTGCTCACTGATGGCTCAGATTGATCCGCTGCAAAAATCCGGCAGCCCATCAACCTAACGGTCCGAAAAAACCCAAGAGGTTCAGTAGGAGAATAGGTACTAGCCCTCGGGCTGGGGAGTTAAACAGTGGGCCTAGCAACACACTGGCCACGTGACATACGCATTGGGACCTGTTCCCCCCACTGACTGTTGGCCTAAGAAATAGATCAGTGCCTGCCCTATGAGCCTACAGAGGCCCAGGAGGACTTTAACTATATATATATATATATATATATATATATATATATATATATATATATATATATATATATATATATATATATATATATATATATATATATATATATATATATATATATATATATATAGCGTGTGTTTACGTAATAATTTAATTTTCAGTCATCATTTATGCATTGTCTATACTAATGAGATCATTAAAATAAAGTTCATAAAGGTAACAATGTGTGTTATTCCTAATTCTCTACCACACAATAAATGTTTTCAATTTAGATGCTACCACTTTTTTAAGAAGAAGAAAGTAAACACAATGAAGTTAACTAACAATATACGTTCAACTAACCCAAATATAAACTGCACAAAGAAATGAACTTCTACAATTGACCTCTGTTGACGCGAGTCGTAAGTGAGTGAATCGTCGAGATTAATAAGCAGTTCATAAAATTTTCAGTATTGCTTCAAATTATTCACAAACGACCAGGAAAAATGGAAAGGTGAATAACAGTCCTTCCGTGGTGGGGATTACTCATTATGAAATGAGGGTCTTGACTGCAGATTTCGGTTGCATTACAGCTTTATCACAATTTGGTTAGGTCTCTGGAGTCCATCTGCCACACATTTCTCTGGACTGTTATTATCTTTTATATATCCACAACATATGAGAAAAATTAATAATTTTTCGTCGTTGTTCTTTGCTTTATTGAAGATGGGCAGAAAATAATGATCACAATAGACGGTATTTTGCACCAGTTACTCAAGGGAAGGTCTAGAGTATAATACCGAAGATATGAGAATGAAAAGAGCTTCACTGCAGTGTACCACCACCTCTGTGCTCCTATAAATATTCCTTAGTAGTAGGCTGTAGGCATCAACAGGGCAAAGACAGGTATCATAGTATATTCTAGAATTCCATGACTAGGACTTCATCATACCCAGTGTTATTGGCGTCCACCTGGATATGAAAAGATTTACTGAATTCAGGGTATTAGAATCTGGAGTGGCCAAAGATAGCTTGATGCGGTGAAATTCACTTTCAATATATTGCCCTCGTTTATATTTAAATTTACTGGTTCTTAAAGGACAGTGAAGTTTTCCGGTAAGGTTTTATTTGGGCAAAATGTGAATGGTAAGCTACTACCACTAGGAATTTTAATAATTGCTTTTATTACATAAAGCTGTCAAGGACTTTATATTAGTCTTTTCAATACCTAGCTTCTACAAACTATATGTCCAAAAGAAGAGAATCGTAGCCAATGCTCGGCAATCCACTCACAAAAATATCTTTCCTCAAACATTGCATTCATATTTCTCCCAATATCCTATCGAGTGTTTCCAGTCACTGGTCAAAATTTTGGTTGTCTCGTTAAAACTTCACACTTTTTTTTTTTTTTTAACTTATGCTAGTAAGCAAGCAGAAACAAATAAACTGCAAAATATGAGCTCCCAGTAGGTGATATCCAGCTGAACATAATCTTTTGGGATATCCAGATCTATATAAATGGTGCAAAAGAAAAGAAAGAAGCGTTTATTGGATTTCAATTGACAAAGGAGATGCTGAAATAAAGAGTGATAATCGAACTGAATTAGTGATCGATCAGAATTTTCAAAGTATGTCCGGATGTTCTTTAAAAAAATTCGGAAAATTGGTGCTTAACTGGTCACATCGGTCAGTTGTGACGTTATACTGCAAAACGGTACCTACTACACCAAGGGAGGTGTATGGTAGAATGTAAATTGAGGAATTAAAACAGATTAGGGAAAGATTAACAATGGAAGAACAGCGTCATTTGACAAGGGAGAGAGTGTGAGAACCAGATATTTACTATGAAACAGCTGTGAAACCTTTATCTGCCATACATGGGTGTAGAAGATACTTATGATAGAATTGATCAAGAGGCAAAGGAGGGAGCAAAAGAAGTGTAACACGGACGCCATGTTACTGAGAGTGGTTAAAAGTTTTTGTGAAGAAAGAAAAGAATGGATTAGATTATGTTAACGGTGCCGTAAGTGGAGTTGGTATAGAATTGTATCTCTGACAGTGGTGGGTTAAAATATTTTTCTGTTGACAGAGAGTTTGAATGTGTTAGTAAGAGGGAATTTGGGACTAAGTTACGTGGATTAGAATATATAGGTAAATGAAAACCAGAATCATTTAGAAATGAATTTTAATATGGCCAGGAGAATAATGGAAATGGTTTGAATTTCTAGGTATTCCGAAATTAATACAACGGACGAGGGGAAAATTTGAAAAGAGAGGAGTAAAAGAATATGCGGAGCAAGGAGGGTAGTAGGGCATGAGCAAAAAATTGAGAAAGGACTGAGAACTTCTCTTTAATCCGAAGCTGGAACTAGTATAGAGATTTTTATGCCCTTTCTGTTCATGGAATCGAAATGTGGGTTCTGAGTGCGATTGTAACGAATAATGTTAAAGGTGGCGAGATAAATCATTGAATAGTATATATCCCTGAAGGAGTACTGGTAGTATTGTAACGAGATTAAAGGACAGAAAGGTTGTCAGCAAAGTGAGGAGTGCAAGCGGTTGGCATAACAGTGAAGTACCTCATATTGTGAAAAGATTTTACTCAGGGAATTCATCATCGATTTGCCAGGTAAAGCTGGAATATGGGAACAAACCATATATATATATATATATATATATATATATATATATATATATATATATATATATATATATATATATATATATATATATATATATATATATATATACTGCATACAAAAAATGGGAAAAAAAGCACGTTAAAAGAAGAAGAGGAAGAATATATATATATATATATATATATATATATATATATATATATATATATATATATATATATATATATATATATATATATATATATATATATATATATATATATATATATATACATATATATACATATATATATATATATATATATATATATATATATATATATATATATATATATATATATATATATATATATATATATATATATATATATATATATATATATATATATATATATATATATATATATATATATATATATATATATATATATATATATATATATATATATATATATATATATATATATATATAGATATAGATAGATAGATAGATAGATAGATGATGTAGATAGATAGATAGATAGATAGATAGATAGATAGATAAGTGTGTGCGTGTGTTCGTGCCTGTGTGTGCGTATGTTTTTGTAGTTTGTGCACGTATGTGTATTTTTTAGTTGGCAAAAAGATCAAAAAGACGTCTCAATTTATCGACCTCCTGTGATTCAAGATGGCGAATATTGAATTAGAAAACCCTGCTTGATTTAATTCTTCCAAGATTTCTCTGAAAACTGAAGACAGACAGGAGCTGAATGAGAAGAACAAACTTCCCCCGATGGGGAAAATCATGATATCGTCAGCGTATTTCAAACAGGACGAATCACATTATGCTACCAACTCCTATGAAGTCGAGCAAAGTTTTGTAATACATCTGGTAATTTGCATCTTCTTTAGTTCAGCTGTGTACGTAGTCTCAATATCTGATGAGACTACTTTATTAGTAATGCCAATATATTACTTCAACATAGAAGTTGAAAATGCCATTGTCTCAGCACAGTCCATTACAGTAGAAAACGGATAAATATCCTCAAATTTTTGGCTAATGTTATTCCATATTTTTTGCAAGGGTTTTACTCACCATAATGTAAGGTATAACCTCTTTATTCTAGTTATTGTCATCAGTTTGGTTTAGAATCTGATTTTTCGTGTTTAAACACTGAGAGCAGATGATAGACTTCTCTCTGACAATGATTCCTGCCATCGCTATTAGTATAGCGTCTCTGTGAGCAAATCTGCGAATTGATCTCGTCACAGCTTGTGTGTGCACATGTGCTTTGGTTGAATTAGCAGATCAGAAAGCCTCACAGTGCTAATTCTTGATTTCGATGACCAAAGCCCAGAATACATATGATGAACACCGTAGTCCTTTCACACTTTGATACGCAATGCAACAAGAGCGTCAAAGTAAAATATATATATATTTTTATATATATATATATATATATATATATATATATATATATATATATATATATATATATATATATATATATATATATATATATATATATATATTTTTTTTTTTTTTTTTTTTTTTTTTTCTGAATTTTTTCTGACATCATTATTTCTTGGCATAACTTATGGGATAAATCACCCTGCTCAGAGAGGATGTTTGGGAGTAATTGGCGAAAGCTTCTGTGCAAAAAAAAAAAAAAAAACCTTTCCAACATTCTTAAAAAAAAGTATTTTACTCTTTCATAAGGATATCATTGTTTTTATTACGCATATAAAGAAGACGAGACTGTCACTAAAAAGTTGACAATGAATTCTTAGTGTGAAATTTCACATCGAGAGTCTTATGCCTTGCTCAGTCAAACTGTTTAGATCCCAAGGGGTGTGGCAAGTAACTTCTCGATTCCCTATGGCGAAGATGACTATGCATCAATAGCATAACGTGGTTATCGGTGGATGACTTTAAAGTGAATGATGGACAATGCTATGAAATGCTTGAAAACAAACAGTTCAGAATAATACAACAGTAGTGTAAATGGTGGGGTGTTCATAATTCATATCATTAAATAAAACTAACAAAGAAGCATTATCTATGCTTCGTGGAAATGATGAGGAAATGATGTAGAGTCTGATATCCAGCTACATAAATAGACAGAGATAAAGAAAACGAGAGAGAGAGAGAGAGAGAGAGAGAGAGAGAGAGAGAGAGAGAGAGAGAGAGAGAGAGAGAGAGAGAGAGAGAACCTTCACGCATTTTCAGATTACTTTATTGATACATCAAATCCCTTCCAGCTTCACTTGGGATGCCGCCAGTCTAAAAGATGGCTTATATCGCAGGGGTCTTAAAGTTCCCCATTTCTCCAGCCACAAGAACTAACAAAAGACTTGAGGTTTGATCTTGTTGATAAAGATAAAGTTACTTAAGTCCTGAAATCTTATTCCTTCCTTATACTTACAGCTATCTGATGATTTCCTTAACAATTAGTAAATGGCTTTAAACACCTCTTCAATAAATTAAAAACTTTTAAAAGTGGAGCCAGTCAAATGTAATATATTTCTCTATTCTAAGCAAGTATGTCTCGTTATCAGCTTGCCTAGACATAATATTTCAGCTCATTGATACAGTGACATAATCCCATACAGTATAGCCAAAATTTCTTGTTATAAGAAGGTGCAAATCTGAGATTTGTCCAAAATACTTATTTTTTATACTCACCTCTATTTTCAGCACCGTGCTTCTTGTAGAACACAGTCTTCCTTATGTATTTCCACATTCCTCCTCTACAAAACTAAGCTGTCCAGAGATACTTATCCTTGATCATCCCACCTTCCAGATCTGTCGCTTCTCAATTTTATCATATTTTTACTTCACATTGCTTTCTTAAAACCCCAAGTATAGTGATGTACTTTATATTCTCTTTAAGATACCCCTTTTTTTTATACAGTCCTTTTCCTTACATTCACGATTATATTCTGGAGTTCTTAATGCTTGCTAAAATAGCCTCACCTTCTTTTCTTTCTTTATTACTTTAATTTATGTTAGAAGCGTGGCATGCTGAATGTAAAACGCAACGCAGATCTAAGTCTACTTGCTTTTGCACGTAAAAATAGTGTGTATATCCATGTGTTTGATTTTCAATTTATTCAAAGATATTCTTTCGGCTTCGACACATGGATTATCTTGTATCTGCTACATCCCTCTTCATTACAGTATTATTATACACTGAATCCTCATCAGTAATAGTATTATGAAAGAAAAAAAAAATATTAGTGGTCCTTTTAACTTTACACTCAAATTATGAATTATGAAATTTCCTAGTTGCTGGTTATTTTATTGCCTGAAACTAAACTCTTAATGATTTCTGTAAAAGGTTATTTTTTCGTTTTAATCAATTACACAAAATTTAAAGTATAACTAAACTACGAGCAATTCAGCCAAACATGTCATTTACATCCTGTCACATCTGTTGGAAGTTCTAAATCTCGCGATTTAGCTAAAGCATCCCTCGCCAGTCGTATTTTCCTCCGAGATACCTGGATTCGTACATAACGTGCAATATCCCTCAAGAAATTTGCACTCCCAAGCTTCAGTATCTTCTTGATGAATGTATTTGCCATTCCTCTCGCGGAATTAACCGATTCACTTTGTGTAGAGAAAATGAATGCGTTATTTTAGCGAATCACTATAATAATTACCAGAAATCAGCACATTTTATAATTTATACAAATAATACCCACTATTTTATTAATAACATCAAATTGTCTTACGTTGGTAGGTGACTTATAAATGTAACAGAAAATATATGACAACAATTTCTTTGAACATCAATGATGTACTATCATCGTCTGTTCATGGCTGGACATTATATATCGTATATATATATATATATATATATATATATATATATATATATATATATATATATATATATATATATATATATATATATATATATATATATATATATATATATATATATATATATATATATATATATATATATATATATATATATATATATATATATATATATATATATATATATATATATATATATATATATATATATATATATATATATATATATATATATATATATATATATATATATATATATATATATATATATATATATATATTTTTTTTTTTTCTTCTTTTCTTTTTTTTCTTTAAAGCTTCAGCACATTCAGTAACTTTTGGCTAAGCTTCCGTTTGTAATTTGTTCCTTACAATGGTGACATTTCTATTTTGTATAAAACAATTTTGTTTCATTTTTCATAGATATTGCTCACATAAGCAACATAAACTATTTAAAATATTTAACAGTCTGTCATCTTGGGCATGAATTGCCCCCCTTCTCAATTATTGTTGATGATGAAGCGGGCTTGATACATTATGTGCCTTCAAATCATTGTCTACTATTCAAATCAGTAATATATTGCTCTACTTATTGTTGTCTGTTAAATTAGATTCAGGTGAATATTTTACTGAGACTTGGCCATTTATTTACACCGAAGGTCTACAAATCAGTTAAGGCTTTATTTTCAAACATGCCCTCCAGTGTGGTGAAGCATTATTTAACATCATAAGAAGATATCAGGAAACTATATTATACCGGGGCTTCTTGGAGATCGCCGTCTTTTAGGGTCTCACAATAGATCTATTTTACCTTACTCCGAACATGAAGAGTCTTTGATTTTTTTTATAGGCAATAATATTCTCAATGATTTCTAAAAACCTTCAAATATCTTCTATACATTCTGGTTTTAAACGCAAACGTAAATATATAAATCGATGAAAGAAATATGTCTATTGTGTTGCCATCCCGCTAACAGGAGAGAGCAATATCGACAAAGGTGGGAACATTACAACATATCTTACGCCCGAGCATTAAGTAATTTCACGGAAAACCATTTATTCAGTTCAGACATGATTCTATTTATTGTCTTGTTATTTTAGGATGCGACTGCATAATGATTCAGTGTCATTGCAACATCTAGGCAGCTCCATTGTTTTCCCTTAGGACAAAGCAAATACGACAATTGGAACAGTGCGGCATTTTCCACCAGTACCATCATTCTCGGAGAAATCTTTACATCTACAGAAATCCTGGAACCTATCTCAAAGAGAAAAGCTTCCATAAACATTCTGCGGAAATGTGTGGATTCTCAGTATTTCATCCTAACTTGTAAAGGGTACGGGTTGACGCATCTACGAAAGCACAAAATCATATGAAACTGAAGGATAAGAAAAAGAATACTGTGTATGTGAGAGACATACAGACATACTGACAGGTTGCCATATAGCATGAGGGAAATAAAGAGACGTAGCAGCAGACAAACAAACACAATACACACACATATATATGTGTGTGTGAATGTATGTATGTATTATTATTATTATTATTATTATTATTATTATTATTATTATTATTATTATTATTATTATTATTATTATTATTCAGGAGATGAAACTTATTCATATGGAACAAGACCACAGGTACCATTAACTTGAAATTCGTGCTTCCAAAGAATATAATATACATAAAGAATATATATATATATATATATACATATATATATATATATATATATATATATATATATATATATATATATATATATATATATATATATATATATATATATATATATATATATATATATATATATATATATATATATATATATATATATATATATATATATATATATATATATATATATATATATATATATATATATATATATATATATATATATATATATATATATATATATATATATATATATATATATATATATATAATATTTTCTATATAGATTTTCGAACACCAAATAATTGAAGAGCGTATAATAAACAGATTGAAATTATTTAGACATTATTTTGGGAAACCTTTCCATTCTAAAATAATTTCGAGCTCTAATGAAGACGAAGGTTAAAAAACGCTCCTACTCAGCAGTCTATAAAAAGGTTGTAGTTTGTTTATCCGACCTAATTAAGTCCCGTTAATTAAAGGTATTCTTTTATCTCTCAGGAAACGTCTTTACTATACCCCAAAAGGAAAGGGGACATAGTTTGAAGCCTTTGAAAGAAATGCACAGAATACAAAGCAATTAGGAGCTCTTTCATTAAAAGAAGCTATATTATCACAATAAATAAATCAATGAATATCTATATCTATCCATCTGTACATATAAAGTAACTATATAATATATATATATATATATATATATATATATATATATATATATATATATATATATATATATATATATATATATATATATATATATATATACACAATGCAAACACACACCCATACACACACAGACACACACACACACACACACACACACACACACACACACACACACACATACATATATATATATATATATATATATATATATATATATATATATATATATATATATATATATATATATATATATATATATATATATATATATATATATATATCTCACACATAACTACAGGTGAAAAATAAGGAATAGTACACAACCGTTCCTGTAGTATATATATTTGTGACTTCTAATACTCAGTATCAGTCCTTCGTCAATGGCTTGGTACTAAAGTCGAAACCGGTGGTAATGTGTGATAAATGAATCACGTACAAAAATTTATATATATATATATATATATATATATATATATATTTGTGTTTGTGTGTGTGTGTGTGTGTGTGTACTAAATTACCACTGCCTGGGAAAACTAAAAGTATATATTTTTTAAAAACTTAGTGTATGTACAGTTTTCATGAGCGTGGTACATGAGCATATGTGCAGAAACCTAACTAACATGAATAAAATTGCCACCCTCATGCGCCACATTACCCCAAAGAAAGTAATGTTTATTCATCTTGCTTTAATTCTTGCATTTCATGGCTCCAATTTCCATTCAGACTGCAAATCATACTGTATTCATTATCGAAGAAATATTCAGCATATACCTACTCAACCCTCGTTTATTTATACCTACACACACACACATACCTACCTATATATATATATATATATATATATATATATATATATATATATATATATATATATATATATATATATATATATATACTTCCTTTTTAACGTATGGTTTTGAATTTTTCTTTAGGATTTAATTTGCGAATGATGTTCCTTTGCTATTTTTCTGAAATATTTGCTGGTATAATATCATCTCTACATTTCTGAATTCTACACATAGGCTAGTTTAGTTTTCTGTTATAGGGTCTTACTGCTTTACTATGACTTCCTTTAAGGATTTTCCATCACACACACACACACACGCACACACAAAACACGTTATTTATAAGTCACATTTTAGTTTAAGGTACCTTTGAACAGTAATTGCTTTTTAAAATTGCAAAATAATTCCCATTAAACCGACGGTATAACGACATACGTCACCGTAACGTTACGAAGCAGTCGCTATAACGAAACGGAAAGCTAAAATGGACAAGGAACGAACGAATTAATGAGGGGTTTCGTATTTGTTGACCTAAACAGAGAGAGAGAGTGCCTCGAGGAGGTAATTCTCATGCCACGCATGCAAACGGTAGTTTTCACCTTGAATGCTAGATGGTGAATAAGTGATTTTGCTATATAAGACCTGCGTGTTTCCCGAAGAAATAAGATCCATCCACGAAAGTTAAACACCACAGCCAACAACGTGTTGTTCTTCCTACACGATGTTGGTAACCTGGTGATCATAAATTTATGATAAATGGCGTAGGATCGTGCGTAGGGCAATTTTAACACCGTACTTATAGAGGGAATGTGTTTATTTACTTATTATATCATATAACGTCGTCAACCAAATGCATGAACGGGCGGGGCATATGATTTGTGATTATCACTTTTCACGTGATGAAGTGGATGCCAGATGTTACGTATGTAAAATTAACAGTTATTTCTCTATATATATTCTTTGTATGGGTGTCTACTCTTGCAAAGAAGGTATTAATGTTATGGAATCATTTGAGGTATAATGATATATCATCCCAACTTCTACTGTATACTGTCGTGTATGTACCATTATTTTTTTCGTTCCTAATGCATCCGCTGCCTTCCACTCTTTTTTGCAACGTAAATTGTTGCTTTTCTCTCTAAGTAGATAGAGATAGATTTCGCTCCAAATTGAGTGATGAGAGAGAGAGAGAGAGAGAGAGAGAGAGAGAGAGAGAGAGAGAGAGAGAGTTTAATGGTGGTTTCTGCTAGATTTAGATTTAGAGAGCATTGTGCTAGCACGGGCTCTTGCTTTACAGCAGCATGTAACTTTTCTGCTGGTTGAAAGCATCTGGTTTAGCCACTACTATGCATGCACAGACTCGGCTTCGCTTACTACAGAAAGAAATTTTCGATTTAGGTTTCCAGTGTAGATTCTATCGAGATAATAAACAATTATATTAATTATATCATAAATTATGATCAAAATTCACGTAAATTCTGATAAAAGAATTGATGTTATAGGGCATTTATTGTTGTAGGTTAATCATATGTCTGGCAGTGCCTAGAAGAAAAGGTGGAGTGTCAGGTGAAAAATGAGAATCAACCCATAAAGCACTGAAGGAAAAGGTGATATAAAAACGATAATTTCATTTGTTCTGTCTGTGTTTGTATGTCTGACATGGGGTAGGGGACTGATTTTGAGTTACAAACCTTTCTGTGGTGACATAGAAGCCGTGTGCAAAATTTTGTCTGGGTCTGTCAAGAAGTTTGGATTTGTATGGAATCCAAATAAATAAACAAATATTCACTTTCATATATATATATATATATATATATATATATATATATATATATATATATATATATATATATATATATATATATATATATATATATATATATATATATATATATATATATATATATATATATATATATATATATATATATATATATATATATATATATATATATATATATATATATATATATATATATATATATATATATATACACACACACACACACACACACACACACACACACATATATATATATATATATATATATATATATATATATATATATATATATATATATATATATATATATATATATATATATATAGATGCATAATAAATTCTCAACCACTCTAGCCAGCCATCACCTGCCATGTATACTCTGCTAGTGTATATGGCGCCACTTCCAAAACCACAGTTTTTTTAAATTATATTTTAAAAATCATCCATAGCAAAGAATAGAATTAATAATATTTGGTAACACATAGTACCTAGTTTGCAATTATCACCATACAAAATTAAATAATGAAATATGGTGTCTATCATATAAAATAAAATAAAAATAGTAAACGATGAACTTTGACTAGTCTCATAAATATAAATAAATAATTTTCCATTAGATTTTTTTATGTGACTTTACAGAAAAATAGAAGATAAGCGCAATGTCCACATTTCAAATCTATCTACTTAATGAAGGAATAATGTCTATGTATAAATGTTACTTCCAAAAAAAAAAAGTATGAAAACGATATGCTTGTTGTATAATATTAGTGTCATACGCTGTAACACTTCCCTTTATTGTCAATCCAATAGCGTACCTCCCTCCAATGGGATTCCAATTTTATAATAGTCCATTACCCAAGCTTCTAGTTTCTCCACACAAGAAAACTGCCGCAATTCAATTATGTTTTTTTAGAGGGGTTATACGGCTGCTCTTGTCACACCTACATATTATTTCTATTTCATAATTCTTTCAATCTTTAAACTCTTCTTCCCTATTTGTTAAATTTCACAAGTTTTTAACAGTATCCATTACCTTAATTTTTTCTCCGTTCAGTCTAATGATCACCTCTCCTTTTCCATGGCTTCCAATTAAAGCTAAAACTTTTTTGCTAGTCAGTGCTTTTAATTTTACCTTTTTAATCTTCGCAACCGCATGTTTTCTGCCGATGATTAACATTCAGTCATCCACAAACATCAGGAACCAAGTTCCCATTCACTCCATGATGCCGCAAACTTGCCCATGTATTTCCTGTTGCCTGTCAACCTGGCCGGAGATGCAGTTTACACTAAACCAGCTACTACCTCAAGCTTCACTTTCATGTAATCCCAAAAGCATTCTTGAAAAGTACATGTTTTATCACATACCGTACGTACGCTATAAATGGAAATGAATCGACTGAAACTAAAAGAAACTAAATCTTTCTTAAAATAATAACAACAATATTCCATATAACACAACGAATTCGAAGATATAACCTTGTAGCAGCTTTTAAGAACTTTACTTTTTAAAGCAACTTACATTTCATAAATTCTCGTTTCGGCTTACTGCATAAATATGTCTCTAATAGCAAAATTATAGAATTCAAGTCGACTTTGAAAAGCAGAGGTGATCACCATAATACCAATACTTTTGTATTTTTACGTAATAATAATAAAAAAATATATATATATATATACATATATATATATATATATATATATATATATATATATATATATATATATATATATATATATATATATATATATATATATATATATATATATATATATATATATATATATATATATATATATATATATAGAATTGTAATATAACCGGTGTGTATAACTTAAAGCATAAAGTATAAAGTAATGAGTAAACTGAACCTGCATTCATTAATATTGGGTGTAAATGTGCACATGAAATTAGATACTAGTTTCCACATTTCGCTTTGCCACGGGCTATTTTCCTGTTATGAAAACTTGCTTCGTACTGCAATATTTACTTTAATAAATGTTCACTTTTGCCATCTAGTTCATTTCTCATCGGAAATCCTGTAAAGTATCTTTCATGGAATGCCATGCAATGTTGTGACAATCTTTTTTTTTAGTTACCTCTTTACCTTTACTCTTTCCTATGCAACAGCTCCCTCATCCAGTCATACCTTACACATCCAAGTCATCCACTCAGTAAAACATCTACGACCACAATGTGTCGTTCCACGTGTAATCCCATGAATTCCTGTTGTGATTTAATTCTTCAAGCCAACTACACAAGCATATCATTCTTGTATCACTTCTTAGACTCTTTTTTTATAGAAATATTTCACAAATCTTAATAATAATTTTGTTACGGCTACCATTTATTTATACCGAGGTAATTATGAGAATGTACACGTATTATATATAGATTTAAAGCACTTACTTAACATTCCTGTCTATAAAATATTATTTCTCAAGAGTTGAGATCGCCTTCCATTTGAACAAGTCAGTCAGGTCTACAGATAATTGTTAACGATATCTATAAAAATTAAGCTTAATTGTCTAATAGATGGTTTAGGAATCACAGAGAAAGATATTCTTTTGTCAAAGGAAAGTTACTCTGGCTTAGGATTTGTAAAGGATCGATAACAAAATTTCTTACTTCGCTTAGAGTTAAAAGGAATTTTCATAATTTTAAAGCAAATCTTTTGTTCCCGTAAGCATGAGACATTTCATTAATGCATGCCTCCATGCCAATTTGTGTGACAAACACGCATCTAGAGAAATGGTTACAGCATAGCAACCGAAACATATAACAGGGCAGGTTAAGCTATTTTACAATTCCAGTCTGCTGTTTTCATGAATACTGAAATTAGCCAGTTACATGCACAAGAACAAAAAAATCTCAATATTTCTCACCTTCTGCTTTTCCCCATAAGAAATAGTTTTGGCTTGTTCTTGACATGTTGCACTTAAAAGAAAAAAAATAACTTCACTTGTCTGAGATAGAATAAATCTGTAATATATATCACTCAAACATTTTTTTAAGAAAAATAGTCTGCGATGCGAACCATTTAGTCTCCAGATAAATGGCGGAATAAATCTAAATGTAGTTAGCGACTCACGAACGTCTGAAAGGTGTGAAAAGAATGCTAGATATATTATTCACAACTAATGCTTTTTGCAGGATCTTTGTAAAGAGACAAAGACAAGGCGAAAGAAGGAAAATTTTCATTTCTTGATGGGATTGCTACTGATGATGTTCAACTTTAACTGAATTACACTTTCTTCCAATAAACAACTGTAAACTGAAAATGATAAACTTTGTGGTTACATTTGTATAGTATAATTTTTTTATCTAATAACATGTAGAGTACTCCTACATGGCAGTACCTTCATCCCCAGCATATTTTTCAAAGGTCTTTTAAATGTTATCACCAATAGCCTTAATTACACTTCTTTTCGTATTTTACCCGTTTCCGCTCCAACTAAACTTTTATATATTTCAACTGATATCTTAATAAAATAATGGTAAGATATTCATTAATTTCTTTTATTCCTCCTACTTCAGTGTTTTTAAAGAGAGGCCATTTTTAAATTTATTTCATTATCATAGACTTAATTACTGTACATTTTTATGTTATATTTTGGGTTTTGCTCTTGAGCTCAAACCTCTATAATTTTATTTTTTTCTTGAAAGCGATAATGATCAGATATACCTCCAACAAGCTCATCAGCTTGCTCCTCCATTTAATCTATCCTGACAAAAGATCTAACCAACTTTTCCTTATCATCATCCTCTCTCTAACAAGTATAGTTGCAATAATTCTCCTTTACAAACCGTATATTTTTAATTATTAAGTTCTTTTTTAAGCTAATTTCATCCCTCAGACACGTTGATATATATATTTGACACTAATCATCTGCCTTACCCCATTAACTCTTTATCCCTGATTCATACCCAGTGTGAATTTACACTGACAACACCTCTGAAGACGTCATTTTTGCTCAGAAGACAATTCTTGGTTTAAATCATCCCTGTAAGACCAACTCATTGATATGAGAAACTATGGAACAAGGCGAAAAGACCCTGTTGAAAAATGTTTTGGATATTGTACCAGGGTAGCATCCCACACCAGACTAAAGAAATGAAACCCACAACTTTGGAGTATTTGACTGCATGTGGAGTTACCAGCCATATGGGAAATTGATATGATGCTGTTGCCCAAATGGACCTTCATCATGCGGAGAAGTTTAGGACAGTAAGGGACAAATTCACCACAGTACAATAGCCTGATTTTTTAAAAATTAAAATTGATTGAATGCACACTGAACGGAATTCTGCAGTTCAACTTAAGGAACCACTTTTGATCTAGGGCATGCAGCAGCTTAGCAAGAGTGGGTAACTGGGAAGGTTTAAAAACTCAGAATACTTGAGATGAACTAGAAAGAGATCAGTTCAATATAGTAACTGAAATTTATGAAAGAAAATTTGAGCTCTGTGAGTGCTTTCAATGTGGCCTATAATTCACATCATAATGCGCATAAAAGATTCTAGAGGTTCTTACACCTTTAACTATACTAGTTATTATTTATAAAACAACTTATATCATTGCTAAATACTCAGAAGTTTTCAAGTGGCATTTAATTTCAATTAGTACCTGGCTGTTGCACTTCTGGCCAGTTGTTTTATTTGTTTTATTCATAGTCATTGTTATATTATGTGACTTTTCAGATTATAATTTTTTAATGGTTTCCAGAATCAAAATAATGGACCACGTTATATACAGTATATATAGAACCCTGAGGTTGTAACTCTCAAAATTACGAAACGCTGATAATGAAATAATAGACCACGTAGTGATGTATATATATATATATATATATATATTTCGTTCGTCTATATACAATATATATATATATATATATATATATATATATATATATATATATATATATATATATATATATATATATATATGGTACAATCTATCAGTCTCCTTGTTTGCTCCTAAATAAATGAACCTTTTATGTATAAAAATCCATATGGCTCTCTCTTAAATTTTAGTTATATATTCCATGACTCCATTAATATGATGGATGACCTCTTAAAGCCAATATCGAATAGTTCCTCGTAACCCATTTTCAAGCCATCAGGGTTGACAAACGGCCATGCATATGACAAGCAGAAAACTGACGATCGTTATTTTATTGCGCACCTTCAAGTTTTCCTATCTATTTTCAATATCATATCGAACTCTTGGGAGGAGAGCTGACAGCTGTGATATGTAAAGTCTATACTTTTTACCTCTGTCACCATGAACACTATTATTGCTTTACATATTCCGCTTCCTTGCTCAAATTTTGGTGAATGTTTTAGTCTCGATATGTGCGCCATGTCATATTTTTCTGACGTTTAGGTTTTTAGAATCTCTTATTTGTTTTTTATCATCATTTGTCAATAAAACATAGCTTGTTGAATTATTATAATACTTTTTTATTTAAAACCCAACAGCTAACTGATTCAAGTTAGCGTATTCTTTTTGTATTCCTTTTCTTGATAATCTAAAGTATTCGTTAAGGTTAATATAATTTTAATAAATGGACTGACGTAGACATACAAAAATTATGACTGGACTTGAAAGACTTTAATTAAATGAGTCATCCCATTATTATTTCTTATTTACTCGGTTTGTGATATAGTTTTCACAAATACGAAAACTTCATCTGAAATGAGGTAAGATGTCAGTAATTGTAAACTAGACAAAGAAGCAAAGGAATAGACAAATAATGGTTGTTCTCGAGTATACGATCGCTACAGCTACTTTACCAAAACTGTGAACATACTACACACTACTACAATAAGCAAGAGATCTGTTACATGCGTGATGTGATAACGTGACACATTATTAGCATAGCTTTCTTGCGTTATACCGGCAGACACAGGGACTAATATGAAAATGCATAGGTTTCTTACAGAAATATGGACTCACGAAAGACTGTCAGGAAAAATGCTTTCTGATGAAGGTCACCAAATAACTGTCTATATTACAAGTTTGAAACAAATCCCTAATGGAATTTTATCATGAGAATAAAGGTCTTGTGACGCTGCAGCCATCCAGGTTAGGAAAAATATGCTTCTGCTATAGTGGAATAAAGGATTTAATGCATGCAGTACGTTGATAATGCAAGTGAAACGTGTTCTGACATCAGCTAATTAGGAATTTCGACTCTACTACATTTCAATGTTGCGTGTAATTCAGTCACTTCCAGTTCCTGGTAAGGATTGACATGCGCCTCATTTCGCATCAAAAAAAGAGTGCACAACTCGAAAACGATATACATCATTTCTGTACCAATTTCCAGGATTTGCAGACAATGAAGGAACATCCACGGTATCATTTATGAGATCAAAGCTGAAAATATGAAAATGCGCGAAGAGCATCATAAATGGTTCACTGCTCCCAGCCACATAAAATGAGCCGGGAGATGTAAAGATGGCCTTCTCGAAGAAATGCTTTACAAAAATAAAAATAAGTGCCTGATATAAATCTATGTAAATGGAATGCAGCACAAAATCAATTACAGAACGCTGAACCCTTATTCAGTATCAAGATCTTCCACGAAAATAATCTGAGACGTAAATGCCACTGGGATTACCGAATCACACGTCGTTTGTATTCAGTCATGAAACATACACTTACAGTATGATCAAGGGATACGTGTGTATGAGCATCCTAAAAAATACTTCCATATCTGATGCACTTATGCAAAAGAGTGTGCTAAACTACATATAAACCCTGGATATCTTTCAAATAGGGGCGAGAAAGAACCATCTGGAATATTTTCACTTCAAGTTCGTGGGCTGACAATTTAGGGGTATTGATATATAAACCTCAGTTGTTATAAAGAGCATTGACTAACAAAGGTTGGTCATCTTTAAAATGGGCTTAGGTCTTCGCGAAGGATTTGTTCATTTTTTTTCTTTGGATTGGCTGGTATTGATGGAATGGTGTATTAGATAAAAAAAAAATTATTTCATATATGATGCACATTGGAGACTAAAACTATGTATGGTATTTTTAGATAAAAAATCAATACAAGGCCACATTCAAGTAGATATTGCATCATATTTGCATCTTTACAATATTCAGAAGAACTAGAAATTCAAGTAAGCATACCTGTTTAACCTTATTTTTAGCATGGTTTCCTATTGTATTCATGAAAGACAATTTATTCTAATTCTTCTTAGTTTTCTTGATATAGGGAAAGTAAAATTTTCTATTGATATCTAAAGCTTTTTTTCATTAATTCTAATTTTGGCACAAACTTTAGATGTCCAAAACTGTAAAATTATCTTAAATTATTTCAATTTGACTAGAGAATTATCAAATTAGTTAATATTCCACAAAATGTCCTTTTAAATGACCAAATACTCAGAATACCCAGTTGCAAATAAGTCAGAAAAAATCCAGCAACTTTTGGTGAAAATAAAATTTGTCTACTAATGGTATATAGAAAATCAGAAAACTAAAAAAATTCCGGATATATCTTACTTCTCTATAATGCCTATAATATAGACGAGGGAAAGATATTTAAAGATCAACTGTTTTTCTGTTACAAAGTAAAGATAGGTGGTGATTGATGCACGGCGGTAAATACAGCAGTTCGTTTCATAAAATGTTTCTTTGGTGTCTAGGAATGATTTTTAGCTTGGGTATGCGATTCCGATATGGAGAGATTTTTCCAAGATGGCCACCAAGATGGCTGCTAGACCGAAATTGGTTGTGTCCGAAAATTTGCCTCTATCTCATAAATAAGGGCTTCCAGAAAAAAAAAAAAAAAAAACAAGAGTTCAAAGTTGCTCTCAATACATTTTTACATCATGTTTTTGCACTTCTAAATTCATTTACTTATATTATTTGTTGTAATGTTAGTAAAAAGTATGCTAAAAATTTCCCTGTATCTCACAAACAAGTGCTTCTAGAAAAAAATTACACAAGTTCAGAATTGTTCAGAATATATTTTTATACTAAGTTTTGTTTTAATGTAAGGAAAGTGTAAGCCCCCTAAAAATGTCTTGTTTTAGGGAAAATTTGAATCTCAAAATGATGTCTTAAAATGTCAAAAACTTGTACCATTTATCAGACCTTAAGGTAGAGGAGTTGTTAGTTTTGGTTTTGTACCATTTAATGGCACAGATGCATCAATAGTGTCTTTGGCGGAAGCCAATATGGATTTTTATCATCTTATAACTTGCAGTGACAGTTTTTCAGATGCCGTGACAGTACCTTCATGGAGTGATTTCAATTTGCTTTTAGTAGAGAGACATCCTCCTAAAACTATTTCAGCAAGTGTTCCAATTCTTCCATATCTTTCAACTATGATAAACTTCCAAGATGCAATGAAGCAAGTGAATGAGAACTGTGGGGCTTTATGGAGTGCTGAAAGTGTTTATCACATTGCTAAGGAGCTACAGTTGTTGTTTCCCTCTCAGTTTGAAAATACTTTTCTTGGTTTAAGTCCCTTTCACACCACAAAAATAATCATAAACTGCTTAGGACAATACTGGAGGACAGTGGCATTGCAGAAGCACTGATGGAAACTGAAGTATTTGGTCCAAAATTGGTCGAGAATAATTATACTAAAAGGCAATCACTATTCAAGAAGAGTTCGAGGTATGGCTATAATTGCAGAAGCTCTGCAGAGAATACAACTTTGTGATTTTTTGCCAACACAGAATATGAAAAATATCAGTCACTATTTACACAGCTTAAGATGCTTGAAGATTTCTGTGTGGAAAAGGGCCATTACAGTGCAAGAAAGAAAGCAAAAGATGCACAACATCTCTTGCAAGATTTTCGTACAGACTTTATGATGTTTCTGAGGAAAGAGGCAGAGAAGTCAAGTCTCTGGTTATTGGAACACTTTTCTATATGAACTTGTCCCAATACTGAGAGATATCATAATAGCCAACAGAGAAGGAAACTGGAAGCTTGACATATCTGCTTTTCAGAGAGCACTGCCATTATTCTCTTGCTATGAAAGGTAAATTATGCAAGATGGGACTCTGTTTACTATGATGATTACTTGAAACCTGAAGAAAAACACTCCAGTGTTTTTCATTCTTTTGTTAGAGTGGGTTTTGTAGTTCATCATGGAGAGAGGAATTTCACCAGTGTAGGCATGGATCAAGGTTTAGAGATGTGCTATAACAAGCCAGCAAAAGACAAGGAGGCATATACATTCATACATCCATATATATATATATATATATATATATATATATATATATATATATATATATATATATATATATATATATATATATATATATATATATATATATATATATATATATACATTATGAATTGAATATAATAGTTTAATAGTTTTCTGTCATTATGTCTATCTGAAGCGAAGTCCTTGACACAGGTAAGGAATGAGCTAATATTCTTTTCATCTTAAAAAGATGACTAAAAACAAAATCCAAACTAAATTCCCTCAAAAAGAACGTTTACCAATACCTGAAAGAATAGAGACGTGGGTCGGCTCCTATTCGAAACATCTTTAGAACATTTCCTGGAGGAGAAGAAAGAAATCTCAACATTTTGGAACACAAAGAAGAATTAGTTTGTCCTGCAGGAGAGCGAAAGCAAAACAAGTTCCAAGCACATTTTTTAAAGAAAAAGAATTTCAGGCATTTGCTCTTGCTGCGGTTCGATGAAGTCTTTTTGATAAAAAAAAAAAAAATTCTGATTAATTATTGATTATTTATTTATTTATTTATTTTTTTTTTTTTTTACAGCGTTTTTCATGTTGTTTAACAATTTTTTTTACATGGAATGCTGGTTGCGGTCAGGATTCTTCGCAATTTTTCAAGTGCATTTTGCGAAGGTTAAGAATTAAGTAAATTTATAGCTGTGGCTAGGAAGTTATCTAATATTGATAAAAATGTCCCTAACTATCAATATTGTCAAAAAATTATATATAAAATTAATCAGTAGCTATTTCCTGTATGCCACCCACTTTAATTAGCCAAGTAGACATATATTTGTTTTTGTAATTCCAAAAGTCCTGGATATCAAAGTTTTGAGGGAATATCATAAAATGTTTTTATCTTTTAACTAATAAACTGCGTACTGCAAATGTGAAGAGCACTTGAAAACATACCAGAAAACCAGATAATTTAACTTTTAAAGGTTACTTCTCACTTATATATATATATATATATATATATATATATATATATATATATATATATATATATATATATATATATATATATATATATATATATATATATATATATATATATACACACACACACACACAACACATATTATAGGATAATATATATAATGATATACCGATAACTATATATATATATATATATATATATATATATATATATATTCTCTCTCAAATATCTCTCTAATATCAAATCCACGCTACTCTCTCTCTCTCTCGATGGGATTATCACCTTAAGGGGAATTTATAAGTGATAAATGGACGGGCACTGCCGATTCTCTGATCCCACGACACACAGACGCGCATCCAGCCCAGTCGACGCTAACCACTGAGCTAACATGGACTATAAGTTAACGCCGAGTCTGGTGTACACTATGTTTACATCGTCAGCAATTTCAAAAACTATCGGATTAACCCACTCGACCATGATAGTTATTTTTTTGGACATTTTAGCTCTTTTTATGACATTTTTTATCACACCACCCTATACGATCATGAAAAAGAGCTGTGAAACTAAAAAGAGCTGGACTGTTCCAAACGTACCAATGAACTATCATGGTCGAGGTGGGTTAATGCAGGCTAAGTTCATCATCTCAGCGACCTCGAAAACTATGGATTGCACATTAATATATGTTGTTGTCAGTTATTTTTACATGTCACCCCTTCCCAGCCCCACCCCTCGCGGTGCCACTGATGTCTTACACCCATAGTATTCTTTTCCAGACAGTAAATCATATCTATACAGAAATTAATGTATAATAAGCCCGTAGAGTTTATTTAGTTGCTAAGTCTAAGAGCAGAACCAGCCCTGATTCAGGGAAGCCCTTCCACCCCGACCCCTTTTGGTACCCTTTGGTGCCAGTGATGTTGTACCCAAATAGTACTCTTTTCTTGATAGTAAGTCATATGTATACCAAGTATGGTTGAAATTGCTCTAATGCATTTCAGAGTTATCCTGGAACATACCCATACACATAAATACATACATTTATATATATATATATATATATATATATATATATATATATATATATATATATATATATATATATACATACATACATACATATGGATGTATTTATGTGTGTGTGTGTATATATATATATATATATATATATATATATATATATATATATATATATATATATATATATATATATATATATATATATATATATATATATATATATATATATATATATATATATATATATATATGCGTGTGTGTGTACGTGCATGTTCAGGTGAATGTGTATATATATGTACTTTCACTGAATGAAGAAAGGTTTAAAAATATAATTAAACTCGCTTTCACTTCAGGATATCGGTAAAGTGATCGCCCCACATTCTTGTGATATCCTCGTCATAGGCAGCTTCTCCTTCTCTCTGTAATACCATCTTTGTTTTAGGATTTAGGGTTTGAATGTCATTCTAAAGACGACGGTAATCGCCAGCTTCTAATTTTCTAAACGTTGCATCAGCTCTTAGTTGTTTTTCATTTATTCTGCAGTGCTTAAGAGCAACTCTGAATTACGCTCTCGTCTGTCTCATTGCAATCCAAAGTGTCCTTCACTCGGGCTACCATTTTACCTCCACTATAAAAGCATTTCTAGTGAATGTGTATACAGATCTTTAACTAGGTCATTCCACCCAGGTATATTACGATCTTTGCCTTGGCGAAATCTAGATGTATCCCTGCCGTAGGTAAGCACAGAGGCAATTATATTCGATTAGAATTCTTTCAGATCACTCCTGTGGCGGTCATTTCTACATTTTGGGTTAGTGCAAAGTAAGGCGTCTGCCGGTTGAGCTATTAACCGCAACCTATTTGCCGTGGTCACCCTAAAGGATCTAGTTGTCTGGTGGATTTTAAAATCCCAGTTAACAGCAGATTGCAAGATTGTAGCGAATGGTGCAGGTCACAATTGATTCATGAAGGTGTGGAGACAGTGGTCCAGCAAGGAGGTTGTAGTTGTGATCGTTCTATTTTGTACACAGGTATAGGAGAGGCTGGAGGAGCATTACATTGCTAATTGGAGAGAGTGATTGTGACAGAAGCGAGCAAGTTCTTCTTAAAATTGTTTTGTGGGATGAGAATTAAGGTCTCCAATTATATGCAAATATAATCTGCAGTAGAGTGTTGAATAATGTTGTGTAACTTACCTAGGATCATGCAGTGTTGATCAAAATTATTGTTATTCTCCCATTAATTATTAGGATCTCAGAGTCCCCTACTGTTACTTGTAGCCCCAGCAATCTATCACTCCTATAGGTCATCGCATTCACTATATTGCCTAAAGATTTGTGCCACAGGAAAGAAAGGCCCTCTTCCAGGCGACCAGCTACGCTGTGATCTGAAACTTGCATCACTGAGGCCGAGAAAGCTCTGAAGTCTGGGAGGGCATAGTCACCTCGACCTCATGTTGCACCTCACTTCTCTCATGTTGTTGGGCAGCGACTAAATATTAGATTCCTCTTTTAAAGGGGTCTGGTAGCTTGTTGTACGATTGCTTAATGATTCCTGCACTCCTTTGATCATATACCAGATCCGTCGAAGATTGTTATTTGTTTCCACAGTTTTATGACTGTCGAATAATTTCTGTAATCTTTTGATCACTTCCCAAATCCGTGAAAATTTGTCATTTGTATCCTAAATTTTTTATTTTTTATTTATTTATTTATTTTTTTTTTTTTAAGGATTTTGTCGTTTGGAAGGCATTTTCTGCCGTATGGTACGCTGCAGATAGACGTGGATCGGCAGGGCCCTTTGGAGGCAGATTGTGAGGGTCATCGGCGTAGATCTCCACCGAGCAGGTCATTAACCACTTAGTGATATATGATATTTTCTTAAGAGGGTAAGCTTTTCGCGGATCGCTACTGGAGAATGTATGTTAGCATCAGGTCCTTGCATCTGTTACATGCAACGTTAATTTTGTCTTCTGAGAAGGCTGCGCTGACAGATTGAATAGTAGACTCGACGTCGGAACGGTTCGATTGGTAGTGTATAAAGTTAAGACAATTGTTCGCTAGTGCTGAACTTGTGTGGAGCAGAGTTATCGTTAGGTGCCAGGGTCACTGAGGAGACGGTTGGAGGTTGGTCGGATGACATTTTTGTGGTTAAGGGAGGGCCAAGCACTAACACATGCACAACACTCTTTTATCCATTTCCCAGGGCCAATGGGCCTCGAGAAGTTGTAATTTGAAAGTTATGATGAAGGAAATAAATAAATGAATAAATAAATTAATTAATAAATAAATAAATGGACTGATAAATAAAAAATAAATAAATAAATAAATAGGTTGTTTAAGTTAAGTCTGTGTGAGAAAAAAGTTTAAATATTTTTTATATCGGGAAAAATCTTAATGGTGATTGATAATTAAGAGAAGCTTTTTACAGATTATTTAGTATACATTGTTCAGTATGTAGGAGTTGCTTATTGTAAGGTCAAAATTATTTTTCAAGGAAGAGTTTTTTGTGGATCAAAAGTATGTGCTTGACAGCCTTTCATAAATTTAAGAGAAAAGGGACAATCATTGTATTTGGTGTACTTTGAACCATAGGAAACGCTTTTTATGTAATTGTTATGGATATAGTATTATGTAGATATTTGTTATCGTAACATACTTTTGAAGAAGATAAGTTGGTGTATAGATAATAAAAAAAACCTGCCGGGAGTAAAAGTGTCTCTGAGACTAACGTGTCAACTGTATATTTATTTATTTTTTTTTTTTAGTTTGTTTTATGTATGGAATAAGAAAATTATGAAATCAGCTGCTGGATGACGGTTGCCATGCAAATTCGTGAGATACGAAACGGTGAGAAATGAAGCTTAGAGAGGTAGATATAAAATGTCAGATGTAATGAAGAGAATCCGCAGACTAGTAAAAAAGTTTAACAGCTTTTAAAGGAGGCAGAATATGACTGTGAAGTGTAGCATGAGTATCGTTATGTATATGAATAAAACGGGGAAAAATGCTAAAAAAATGTGTACCTGTGTGTCTATTGGGCAAAACCAATAGCTGATAGTAACACGCTATGAAAGAGGAGTCGCAAAAATTGTGAAAAAACAATAAAAACAACTGACGCGCTTGTCTTGTGAATATTGAATTTTATAAATAAAATATTTGCGATGAAAAACCCGGATCTGGATGTTAAGTGAGGACTTAACAATAGTTTGCTTTCTTTTCGTAGCATATTATATGGAATAAAGAAGCTTTGCTACTGACAGACAGCACCGAAAGCGTTATAGTAGATGGAATATTACAAAATAAAGTTTTCACCAACTAGATATATTCTCTTACTTCTGATACCAATAATAATGCTAAGGCCAAAATACAAGGCAGAATTGCTATATATTGCTTTTCCAATTGTTGACTCCGTGTAAATGAAGTTGGCTTGAAAGTTATGGTCATGTGCCTTGCATACTATTACTGCTTAGTTAATGCAACCTGCCTGGATTTAAGATACATAATTTATGAAATCAGTAATTTTACTACGAATGCAAAATTTTTTTGGAGCTGAGCTTGATGTTTGCCTAATAAGAATTTTCAGTGCATATCTCATGGAACTTCAAGTTCCAATGGATATCTTATGGAACTTCAAGTTCTGACGATATATATTTGTCATTAGTTTTCATAATGGGCTCGTTGTGTTTACCTCTCCTTTATTAGTACCTCTTCGCTATAGGCGTACTAAATATGGAAATCTTCATACAAATGAATAAGAAGTTTTGAGTTCTGATTCAGCTTTAATACTGGTGATACATAATATTTTACTTTTACTTGTTTTTAAAGGGAAGTAATTTGCTTAGGTAAAAGTGAAGAAATTAAAAAGTTATAACAAATCTTGAAAATAACTATTGGATTTTTCGCTCCAAGTTGACATGCGTATCTTTTTTGCTAATGGAGTCAAAATGTTTTTCACACTGGCTATTATCCATAAAACAGAAATGCTGCCGAATATTGCGATGTTTCGTGAGTAGTTTTATATAAAATAAACGGATTTTTCATAAAAAAGTTCTTTATACCACCATAATATTTACCTGATACGGTAATGATTTTTTTTTTGTACTTAAACTCATAGGCATTAGGGTTAAATCCAGGTATCTATAATAATAAAATCCGAGTGGATAATGTTTACCCGACCCTGGTAGGGGCGGGCTAGGTAGGGGATCGGGAGGGTAGGGGAGACATGACACATCCACCCTCGTCTTGCAAACCTGTTTGCCCGCTCCGGTTGGGGGCGGGGTAGGTAGGGAATCGCAAAGGTAGGGGAGACATGACACATCCACCCTCCTCCTGCAAACCTGTTTGCCCGCCTCAGATGGGAGCTTGGTAGGTATGGGATCGGGAGGGTAGGGGAGACAAGACGGGCAGTGCGGAGTTCCAGCTCGTCACACAAAATAAAAGCTATGATGAACAGTTATATAAAGATGCGCTACCTTGCAGTGATCGTGAACTATATTACATCGCATTTTATATGCTAAGCACTTTAGGACTTCCGTTTGATGACAGTTTGGTATAACACAAAGCTGTGTTGCAGAGACACTCTGCTCTCTCTCTCTCTCTCTCTTGCAATTAAATTGATTGACGTGACTGTTTCTATCCTCACCTTCTGTTATACGGTCGTTAATTTTGTAATTACTATTAGTTCTTGGTAAATGACATTTTTAAGATCCTTTAATAATGCATCCCACAGACTTTTCTGCTTTTCAGTTCTAGGCAACCTAAGACACTTTTTATGCATTTTTTTTTTTATTTCCATCTGCCTCCCAAATTACCATAGTCCTCATGAATTTATACACTTAGTTTTTATATCTTTCTGAAAACTCTTATCATTGTAACTTTTGTTTGTTGAACCTTGAAGCTTTCTGTTATGGGTCTCTTCATGGAGGTAAATCCGTCGTTCTTCCTGGGGCGATTACAACTTTCACCTTTTACTTTCATCATATGTCCAACATTCGGGTGCTTCAAAGGGTTATACGTTGCTTTGTATAGACATCAAAGAAGTATAAAGTGGCATCCACGCTGTTTCCCGTTTGGAGAGTATGGGACTTCTTTGAATAATAGCATTTACTTAAAAAGGGATGTACATTAGCAGTATAAATGTTTAAAAGGTCGTATGGTAGGTTTTAGCATTTTTAATAATAACTGTTAACGGTACTGTAAGAACTTTTAGATGGCTTTCTTTAGGACCTTAAACAATTTAGAAATAATATCGTATATATTACATGAAATTAAAGTTTCAGTTTCATCTTTTTCCCAATTTTTTTTTTATTCATGATTGGAATGTTCTTTTCTAACCAGTATTTAATCTACTTTTGATCATTATACGTTTAGTAATTTTTCCTTATTACTTTATTACTAGGACGTGATAAAAGCAATACGTATAGTTACTCGTGGAATAGAAGTGAAAATAGTAAAAACCATTCGTTAATTTTGGAGTTCAGATTGAAAAAAATTATCCATACACAAAAGTAGGTAGTCAAACTCAATCTTTTTGCCTGAATAAGTAACAATCTATTTCTTTTATAGCAGATAATAATAAAAGTATAATAGATAGAAGGGTTAATGCTGATAGGTAAAATTTTGCTAGTAAAAGGCTACACTTTAAAATCAATGGGCATACCTTTATTTCGCTTGAATATTAATGCTATCCTATTCTCTGTTTGTATCTCTCTTGGTAATTTTTGCAATCCATAGGTTGAATAATGTAATGAAGGAAATATGATTAAAAATAAACATTATATATATATATATATATATATATATATATATATATATATATATATATATATATATATATATATATATATATATATATATATATATATATATATATATATATATATATATACATATATACATATATATATATATATATATATATATATATATATATATATATATATATATATATATATATATATATATATATATATATATATATATATATATATATATATATATATATATATATATATATAGCTGAGAGGGTATACAGGTGGCTGCTATCAACCGAGGCAAACAGGACCAAGGGCAGAGGAAGACGTCCATAATAACGGCATAACTTTATTTGTGCTTACGTTTCAAGACATCTGTCTCATTATCAAAGCTGGAATAAGTAAAATATAAATATAAAATCAGACTCATACTTAAAATTACAATCAAAATATAAAAAAATACAAAATAAAGACAAAATTAAGAAGACCGTTACCGTTTGTACGGAGTATAAAAATAAGTGACATAAACAAAGAATTCCAGGCCAGGGTAAACTCACGTCAGGTACAGAGTTGTTGAGGTAGTTTGGTTGTTCAATCTTGGTACTAGTAGTTTAATAAAAAGAGATTCAAGATAGGAAGCGAAGAACTGGGGACTTTGGAAAGTATTTTAAAATTTCTATAATCAATTTCTGTTTTACATCTTTTGGCGTGTTCTCGAATATTTGAGAACTCTGGATTAGATAATTTGACTCCAGTTCGATGTAGTCAGGGAAATACGTGGGCGCCTCACGCCGCCTACTGAAAGTGCGAATTGATTGTCATAGGGGGTCAGTTATAGAACTGAGTCAAATTATCTAATCCAGAGTTCTCAAATATTCGAGAACACGCCAAAAGATGTAAAACAGAAATTGATTATAGAAATTTTAAAATACTTTCCAAAGTCCCCAGTTCTTCGCTTCCTATCTTTGAATCTCTTTTATTAAACTACTAGTACCAAGATTGAACAACCAAACTACCTCAACAACTCTGGGTACCTGACGTGAGTTTACCCTGGCCTGGAATTCTTGTTTATGTCACTCTACTTTTATACTCCGGGTCTTCTTAATTTTGTACTTTTTATATTTTGATTGTAATTTAAGTATGAGTCTGATTTTATATTTATATTTTACTTATTCCAGCTTTGATAATGAGACAGATGTCTTAAACGTAAGCACAAATAAAATTATGCCAACTTCTCTGCCCTTTGTCATATATATATATATATATATATATATATATATATATATATATATATATATATATATATATATATATATATATATATATATATATATATATATATATATATATATATATATATATATATATATATATATATAACTGAATCACAAAATATTGGACTGAATACATAAATAAAGACAAAATCCACGAAGAGAAGAGAAACAATGCAATGCTGCAAGGCCTTTCAACTTATAGTCCTTTACTTAGCGGACTAAAGAAATATAAAATTAACTTTACAAAGAAAGCTCATATAATTAACAGATGGGGATTACAAAGGAAGAATATGTACCTGGAATCCAACACAATTGAAGGATTAGTAGAACTGTCAAAACAGGGTTAAATATTTAAGAGGTTTTGCAGAGGAATAGGGTCAACCTTTCAGAAGCAGGGACAGGACAATTAAAAGATTGTACAAGGAGGTGACTGACCATCAAAAAATGTTATAAAAGTGCAACTCGATAATTCTCTTCTTTTTTTTTTTTTGTATTCGATAGCAATTTTTTCAAGATGAACATTTTTTATAACACAGACAACTTCGTCTATAGAGGATGATGATGGCTATGGACTGGAAGCTGAAAGCAAGATGAACAATTCTTCAATATTGGAAAATTTGGAGGGGAAACTAAAACATCTGAGTGTTGAACAAAGTAATGAATTAAGCGTGGTGATTCGAAGTTTCACTGAAATTTTTGCAGATGTACCTAGGCGTACCAATCTGACAAAGCATGAGATAAAGATCAGAGAAGATGGAAAACCTTTTAAGCAGAGAGCTTATCGCTTATCACCTATTCATTGAGATGTTTTGAAGAAAGAAGTTGAATATTTTTACAGCATGGATTAGTAGCACCCAGTTCAAGTCACTATAGTTCTTCTTGTGTGTCAAATGATGAAACCATATGGCTCATTTAGGATGTGTACTGGTTATAGGAAACTGAATTCCATCAGTATGGCTGATAATTATCCCTTGCCTCTTATTGATCAATTACTTCATAATATTGGGCAAGCCAAATTTGTTTCCAAGATAGACTTGTTAAAAGGATATAATCAAATTCCCTTAGATGAGAGTGCTAAGTTGCTGTTAGCTTTCAATACACTGTTTTGTTGTTTGGTCTAATAAATGCACCTGTAACATTCCAGCAAATGATGGATCAACTATTAGGATCAATAGAAGGAGTGGGTGTTTACCTTGATGACATAGTGATTTATTCTAATACATGGGAAGAACATCTAAAGATATTAAGGAAAGTGTTCAAGAGACTACGGGAAGCAGGACTTACAATCAACTTACAAAAAA
>NC_089781.1:64630237-64635237 GCF_040412425.1 Macrobrachium rosenbergii | reverse complement strand
TCTGCATCCCTTATTTCATTTAATTTGCCTTACAGCCTTATGTTATTGGCAAAATAATAAGTATACCTTAGTTTAACCAGACCACTGAGCTGATTAACAGCTCTATTGGCAGTTTGCTTATAGAGTATATTTGTTAAAATATTCGTTATCATACCTCGCCATGTTCCTATCATGAAAAATTAAAAGGGAATAGCGACGTAATGTCTGACAAGGTCATGGTACAGAAAACCGACTTGCTAATAATAATGATAAATCGAACTGCAAGTAATAACAAGGCGATAATAAATAGATGCCAATGATGTTATAAAGGAAATTGCATGGGTTCTAAAATGTTGGTAGTGGCAAAATGACATCACCATTCAAGTTAATTCGATAGTACAACTTAACTGAATAGCTTCAGCCATGTGGAGGGACAGAAATTATATAATAAAGATTCGCTGGTGGCTGCTGAATGCAATAGTACATATATACAACTCCGTTTAATTCTGGCTTGATGTGATGCACTGAACTAGCATTTATTTCTACTTTTCTAACATATGCCAAAGGCATCAGAATGTACTAAGGGATTTGCACGTCGGAATCATCACTCAACGAATGTGCATATCAAATTAGATATAACAAATCTACATGGATTACAGACAACAAAGGTGATAAGAATAAATCACGATTTCGGAATTTACCATTACTCCTGATAATTTCGTAAACCGGCTAAGCATCTTTGAAATGCGGATTGCTGAAGAAAAGACTCATTGTCCTTTACTAACACATATTTGCTGAGATACTCAAGAGATTAAGTAACATTCATGAATTTATGTCAGTAGCATGAATAATTCATTTTAAGTGAAAATCTCGATACGGGTATCTTTCCATCACGAAACAAAATGAAAAATATTTCGGTATACAAAAATTTCATAGAACGAAAAATCAATTCTAGATACTGAACGTAGAGGAAACCCTAGTATTTCTTATTGAAATAAAATAAGTAGGCATATTTTCGAATATCCATGATAAATAGGATATATACTTTTACACTCCCAAGAAAATAACTAATTATTTAAAAAAAAAAATAAAAATAAAAATGGTACTTCTTTGCTACTGAGCAGTTATCAAATAATTAACATGATACTAAGAAAATAATCAAAGATGAAATGATTTAGTTTCTTAAAAGGTTTGTCTGATATGCTAGTTCAGATCACTAAATAATAATAATAATAATAATAATAATAATAATAATAATAATAATAATAATAATAATAATAATAATAATAATAATAACTAATATTATTAAACAAAATGGCAGTCTCAACAGCATTTATTTTATATAGTAAACGCTCGGTTCGTCTTATTAATAAGACGAATCGAGCGTCTATATAAAAATAAATGCTGTTGAAACTGCCATTTTGTTTAACAAAAACCTGTACTAAAGAAGGTCTTTTCACTAACTATCATTATTATTATTATTATTATTATTATTATTATTATTATTATTATTATTATTATTATTATCGAAAAGAATGGCTGTATTTTCCGAATTTATCTCATACAGGACCTTTTCTATCTTCCTTATAATTCCCTTTTCAGGCTCAGCGATGTTGGTCAGCAACTGGCCAATATTCGTATCGGAAAAGGATAGTGTGAGATGAGGGAAGTGTTTTTATTGAATTATTCATTCAAAATTCGTAGATTTCTCTCGTGTTCTCGTTCGGTGATTTGGATTCTGGATTCTTTTCTTATTTTAGGTTGTGGTACCATCGACATGTTTCGACCATGAATGAATAATTCAATAAAAACTCTTCCCTCATCTCACACTGTCCTTTTCCGATATGAACATTGGCCAGCTGCTGACCAACATCACTGAGCCTGAATAGCGAATTATAAGGAAAATAGAAAAGATCCTGCATAAGATAAATTTGCAAAATACAGCCATCCTTTTCAATAAGTCCTGCCTGAAAGAGGATCTACTCCCCTCATATTATTATTATTATTATTATTATTATTATTATTATTATTATTATTATTATTATTATTATTATTATTATTATTATTATTATGTGTTTAAAACCAGAGATCATTTTGTGACCGTCGCGTTATCTAAGAGCATTCTCCAAAATTATTTTATTGAAGCAGTCACGTAAGTTCATGGACAGGCGTGCCCAAGTATTTTCTAATGAGCTGCCACAAATAGCTGGTGAAATATTCTTATGCAATAACGAGTCTTATTAGTTGGAAGTGCAACTGTCGAAAATCACGACATAGTTATCGTCAGAAATGAGTTTTTTTGCGAACTTCTATTTGCTTATTGGAATTCTGTTTCTAATTTCACGATAAACATATCTTGAATCAAAATGAAACTGAGCGAGAAAGTGCCTAGGGTGATTGGCATCAGGTGCAGGAATGAGAAAAAATGTAACCTTTTGAAGTAGTATTTGCCTAGACGTTCCACACTCTAGACTACCTAGTGAGTACTAGGTGATTTGATAAATCAAAAGAGGGGCCATTCTTTATCGTCAGAATCCGTTGAGGATAAATGTTATGGGTTCTTTATTTAAATCTACAGAAATATTTTTCTTCCAGGTAAATTCAACTTGGTCTGTTGATCATGTTATACGCATCAGATTGGGTACCAAACTTTGATTTGTTATATTTATAAGTAGAACTGTGAACAGATTAATGTTGCTGGCAGTCTAGTTTATTTTCTTTCTTTTTTTGATGGAGAGGGGGGGAGTTGTTGTGGTTGGGAGTAGATACACTTTTTTTTTTTTTTTAATTACGGTGTTGATAAGATATTGACTACCTGAGATGTCCGCAGCAGTGGCACAATTGTGAAAGGTTCCAGTAAATTACAAACATTATCTTATATGTTGCACAACCATCTACTTGAATTAGATTCAGGTCAATACCAAAAATAAGGATGACCTCTTTTAATACTTTCTTTCGGAAAACTGGATCCACTTGTATTTCTCTCAAACATATTAGAATAAACCAAGTTCTTAGTAACTGTTCAGTTAACAAGACGATTATTTTCACTAACATAACGAACTTTCACTGTTCCTTGGTTCTTCTTCTATACTTTATAAATGTTTTTTCCCCTTTATTTTCCTTTTAATCCACGAATTATGTCTGATTTTATATATTCGCCTTTTAACATTGCCGGCGACTCCCTTATGATGGTTTCTTCATTGTAATTTTGACCTTAAATGTGACATATACGTGTACACTATGGTTTTTAATGACATAATGATCAATTGAGTGAGTATGTTGTTTGAATAAATAAATAGCTTTATCTCTTGGATCTATATATTTTTAAATCAAACTGAATAATTGTTGACCGATGGATTTTTTAAAACAGAATCTGACCTATTACTGCTAATTTCATTTTCTCCTAAAGAATGAATGCTGAATGTGGTCAGTTATATATTTTCTTCTTTTTTTTTCTTTTTACTTCAAAGTTGCAAATTGTTATACGTAACTATACATACACGCAGTAAATGGATTCTTTATTTTTTACTCGTTATGTTTATTCTTATACCCTTTTTTCGCTGTCAACGTTTTATCACCAAACACGTTCAACACGGCATACAAATTGACTCACATACAGAACTTGAATAAATAGAAAATATTTAAATCGTTTATATCATTTAAGAATAAACAGGTTCCGAAAAATAACCGCAGCCCCACAGAAGCAAAATAAATAAAGGTATTAAAGAGGCTGAGGGAGTTTAATTCCCAAAGAAAACTGTCCAAACGGCAACACGTAAAGAAGCTCTAAGCGCCCGACTCAAAAGGCTTTCAAGGCGGGACAAAAAAGAAGAATGAGCCCAAGTTCCGTTCTTTAGAAAATTCTATGGTGGTTTTCACGTCTTTACAGATAAGAGGCTGCGTTCGAGATTGATGTCTTTTGAGACGCTGGGTAGAAAAACAGGATGAAAATGGCGCCTGCAACAGCTACAAAATAGCATGAGATTCATTTTGTTTATTTTTAATGCACAGAGAATGGAAACAGCATTGTCTCGCTACAAATATTGTCCCTTAGTTTTAAGTCCAATAATACTTCACTGTTTATACATATATATAAATATATATATATATATATATATATATATATATATATATATATATATATATATATATATATATATATATATATATATATGTGTGTGTGTGTGTGTGTGTGTGTGTGTGTGTGTATATACATATATATATATATATATATATATATATATATATATATATATATATATATATATATATATATATATATATATATATATATATATAAGTTACTGTATACTTGATTTTCTTTTAGGTAATATCCTTTCATAAAATGTTATAGGAAGCTGAGATTGAATGAGCAATTCCCATATCACATGCCGATAGAAATCGTGTTCAGTTAAGTATCCTGTATTAGGGCATGCATACAACACAGAGCTAGGAAATGGCTTCCATATTCATGTAGAAGTACACTGAGAAGGAAAATACTCCTTTTCTGTTTGGTTAAGTCTACTGGGAACTAAGATTAAAACTACAAATAGGTTTGAAGTTATTTAACCCTTTTAATGGAGATGTCTTTTATATACTTCAAAATACTCTTTACTCTACTTCGGTCCTATTCATGTCAGCACCTAAGTCTCCAAGAAAATTATCCAGTACTGCAAGGCAGAAAAATTTCATTCAGTCAGGTGCCACATTTGACTTCATCATTAGATTAAATATTTGGAGTCTAGTAGAGGTATATCATGCGATAGGAACGTGGATTGACTGGCATCACATGAGAGTTTAATGGAATTGTAACTACTGAAGATAAAAAGGAAATTTTGAAGCACGAGAAAGTGACATGTGAGTGGTTGTGAGCCGTTGTTTACGAAAACAATTTGATGAAACAGACGACAAAGGGAACAAATAAAAGCTTCTGTACGTCACCACCTCACCCTACTAGAGTGTTATGAAACCATCGACGAACAGAAATAGCAACAACAAGGTAAAGAAGGATTTAGTGCACT
>NC_089781.1:64602737-64625237 GCF_040412425.1 Macrobrachium rosenbergii | reverse complement strand
GAACAGCGATGACCTCTGAAGTATTATAGTAACATCCTTTAATCAAGTAAAGTATGACAACAGTCAACATTATCAAAAAACGCCCTGTTTAAAGGAAACTGCAGGTACTGAGTTGCCAAATAGCACCAGGTGTCGCTATTACACTGTAAGCTGTTGTCCGAAAAGTTTTGAAGTATGTTGCAAAACGTTTTTGAGTTATTGTACATAACGATAAAAATATTAAACAGAAATTACTTCTTCAGTTTTTAATAATAGTACAGTGTTCAATGCACCATATCAGAAAATTTAAACTTTTCCGTAGGTAGAATACTCCCATAAAAGTTTCTTAAAATTGAAACCTAGTTTTCCTAAAAAAAAAAAAAAAATAAATTATAGCTATTAGAACTTCTATCAAGGTATCGTATGCCTATTTGTTACTAATGGACTAAACAATTCCTTGACCAAATGATGAAACCTATGACACGTAACCTACTTTGAATCTACACAACACAGATTCTTTCTCATGGAAAGTACTATAACTATGATATTAGTGATGGATGCAGAATTTCTAGGAAATAACGGGAAATAAATTGGATTTCGCAGTGGGAATGCCTAAACGCCAATACAGGGAAACTGTGGTTTTACACGAATTTCACGAATGCTCTCTGCATGAAAAAGGCAATACCAAAATTCTGGCGATAAAAGATGTAGAGAAACAAATGAAGTTTTCTATATCCGTGTTAGAAAATATCCAAACTTATAAATCCTGTATATCGCATTTTCTTTGTTATATATGATTTTTAAAGCACTGGTATAATCAAACCGTTATTGCAAGCAAAATGAACTAAATAAAGCTTTTTCTTTGAATAATATTTACATACACTGTTATATTGCCTGCACCTCAGTTATTTTCTCTCTCTCTGTCTGTCTGTCTGTCTGTCTCTCCCTCTCTCTCTCTCTCTCTCTCTCTCTCTCTCTCTCTCTCTCTCTCTATCTCTCTCTCTCTCTCTCTTTTTTTCATACACATTGTATGTATATGTATATATATATATATATATATATATATATATATATATATATATATATATATATATATATATATATATATATATATATATATACACACATACACACACACATACACACACACACACACACACACACACATATATATATATATATATATATATATATATATATATATATATATATATATATATATATATGAAACACCTTTTGTTCTTACCTATTTCAGTGACACTCCTGGCACTTCATCTGCTTCAGTATATTCCATTGGCACGCATAGATATAGAAGCAGCGTTTAAAACCTGTCAGTCTTAAGCCAGCTATAGTTTTATATTTCATATATCTTCACTGGCTCCATTTTGTAATTTATAGTTGTTGCTTTTTTCCAAAAGAAACCTCTTACATTAATCTTCGAAATCATAAAGTGTCTCTTTCCATGGATATGAGAGAGGAAAAACAGTTACAACGAAACTTTCAACGTTTTTTTTTTTTTTTGTATCCAGTGGCACAGGCATAGCCTATTTTTATTTTAAAATAGTTTAACCAGACCACTGAGCTGACTAATCAGCTCTCAGGCAGCCTAAGTAGCATGCATACTCCATAACGAGAGTGATAAGGTGCCTTGTAGTCATGTGCTCATGTCACAAACAATAAAGGGTAAATTGGGCAGACATTGTAGAGGAGATATGGAAATGGAGAATAAGCATGAAATTAATAAAAACTGAGAGCAATATGTACAGGGAAAAAGCAAGTAATGGAGAAAGATATGAATGTTATGTTTTTCTGTGTAGTTCCTGGAGTGTTTCCTGACAATGAAACAAATATTTGTCCAGAACATAAAATTTCCATAACTGTGATGCATTTGGGATGAATCACACTGTTACTTTGTTCACATTGGCTCCTTCTCCTTGTCTGTCTCCTTTCTTTTGTTGCCATTTTTCTTTCATTTGTTCCTCCCTCGTTGACTTTCTGGTTAATATACTGTAACTACCTGGTTGATGTGCATCAACTTTTCTACGATGAATGAATTTTCCCACTGCATTTTAAGTAATTGCTAATTAAATGCCCCAGTATCTAAGAATAGAGGTTGCCCGATCATGACGTACAGTTTTAGTGGGGTTTTTAGTTTTATTACAGAAAACTGGCATTATTGAAAAAGTATTTATTTTAATGTAGTAAATCTTATGGCAGTTTATGTGTATTCATTAGTAGTAATCATTGTCCAGTTCAGCGTATATTCTTCTATTTTATCCGAAATACTTCCATATTTCCATCATGGTATGTTAAATAACCAATTATATGATTTTTAATCTATCTATATGTTTATTTTTCGTTTTATCAAGAATGTCTATATGTATTACATATTTTTTTTTTACTAGTTTATGAAAGACAAAAATCTTTACAGCGCATGGACCATGGTAATTATGATTCCAGATAATCCTATTATCAATCATTCTATTTATCAATTGGTCATTTTGCCTAAGAAATGCTCTACATCTCCCTCATGGTAAGGTGGTAATCGCGCAAAAGTGTAAGGGAAAGTGACGAAGAGACAAACGTAATATTTCACTCATGACTTCCAAAGCTTCCAGAAAATCTTATAACCAATGCCATATTTTGCTTATATCATCTCTTATAAAAAAATTTAAATAATGAATTAAACTGTTTTAGATTTTAGGATAAAATCATGATATAATAGTCACAAGAATGTCAGAAGCAAAATGAAGGGAAAGATAAATCTCCTTAAAATAAGATACGAGTATCAAAGCTCAGGTGGCTTTCTTCTCTTAAGCGGTTCGTAAGAGGCTTGGGCGGTAAGTTAATTATCATTTGATCTCTCTCTCTCTCTCTCTCTCTCTCTCTCTCTCTCTCTCTCTCTCTCTCTCTCTCTCTCTCTCTCTCATTAATCATATGGCTACCATGAAGTTTTGAGGTGGTGTGTACTTAAGAACCTGTATGGAGAGGGAATGTTGTAGACTTCCTTAAAATTCTTATTGTAAATGGCGACTAAAAATAAAACGTGACCTGACAAGTGATCTTTTATTTCTGTCTTTTTTTTCTTTTATGCAACGAGTATATATATATATATATATATATATATATATATATATATATATATATATATATATATATATATATATATATATATATATATATATATATAATATTAATGTTTATATATTTGTTTGTCCACTATAGAAATCCGAACTGCTTGGCAGACCCTGACAAAATTTTGCATTCTCCCTCTATGTCCCCCAGAAAGGTTTATAACTCAAAATCAAACCCCTTCCGTGTGACAGACACAAACACAGACAAAACAAATGAAAATTTCATTTTTATGTCACCTTTTCCTTCAGTTTTCTGGGTTTATTCTCACTTTTCACCTGACACTCCACCATTTTTCCAGGTGCTGCCAGACGTATGATTAACCTATACAATAAATCCAAATCCCCTATAACATCAATTTTTTACCAGAATTTACGTGAAATTTGATCATAATTTATGAGAATTACTAATATAATTGTTTATTACCTCAATAAAATCAACATTGAAAACCTATATCTGTTTAAATGTGGTTTACAATCCTCGCCACGAAAAAAAGTAACAGACCAAATGCTTCTGTGATAGACATACCTCTCATTAAAAATTACTAGCGACGAAATTACCACCTTTTTTCCAGTGTTCATTTTAAGCCAAACCTATCTTAATCATACCTTGCCAATAAAATACAAATTCGTAACTACCCTGTGGTATTACCATCATCTTATCTGACTACTTAATCCACAAAAAGAATCGTAGTTATGGGCACAACTTTGGAGGTCAAGAAATAATTCATCAACAAGACAAAACAAATCCTTCACCATCCGTGCATGTGTATTAGCAGACTAAATGCTTCTGTGATAAAACTATCCCCTCACGACGAAAATTCCACTTTTTTAAAATTTTAAGCCAAATGTTTCTTAATTATACCTTGCCAATAAAATACAATTTTAAAGTACCTTGAGGTATTACCATCATCATATCTAAGTACTTAATACACTGAAAAATCACCATTCATCTACAATTTCTTATAATAGACCATTCAGACTTCGGTCTACAGTTTCCCTCAGAAACTTCAAAGGAAACTGCAAAGCGTTCGTTAGCACCTACAGGAAACTGAAAACAGGTGCAGCTCTCTTTTATTGTGTCTAAAATTACAGCTGTGATAACAATTTAATATTTATATTTCCAACAGACACTGTATCTTAAGTAGCTGCTGGCTAAGACCGACATCAACATGTATGATATTTCCTTTTTTTTTATTCGTTCAAATGCGAATTTCCTCATTAATTCGTTCGTTTCTCCTTCGCTTTTAAGTTCGAAATTCGCTATAGTGACTACTTCGTGACGTTATGGTGACGTATTCCTTATAAAGTCGGTTTAATTGAGGTCTGAAATTTTTATCATGTGTAGTTAGCAATTACACACACACTTCACCAACTACACTCACCAAACGTTCTCTCTCTCTCTCTCTCTCTCTCTCTCTCTCTCTCTCTCTCTCTCTCTCTCTCTCTCTCTCTCTCTCTCTCAAAATCACTCAAATAATCTGGAGCAGAATTTATCTGTGAGGTTTTTAACTATTGCAAGCAAATTCGTGATTGCAATCCCCTTCTCTCTCTCTCAATCTCTCTCTCTCTCTCTCTCTCTCTCTCTCTCTCTCTCTCTCTTTCTCTCTTTAAATCTCTTCCCAATTTATAAATTCCCTTTTATGAATGGGTTAAACACTAAGTCATACTAGCAAAAACCTGAGAATGTTTGCCACTGCAAGTCAGTCATTTTCTCTCTCTCTCTCTCTCTCTCTCTCTCTCTCTCTCTCTCTCTCTCTCTCTCTCTCTCTCACCATTTTAATCAGATAACTACCAGGATATATGTAAACATGTATGTATCATGTTTTTTTAAGGTAATGAATTCAAGACATAATTATTAATCTAAGGAAAGAAAAGTATTTTCAATGATAGTACACATACTTTGCATAGCAAAAACAATTCAATCAAAGGAGATGAAGGAAAATTTTACCGAGTTCTTCATAGTTCTCCCATATATATATATATATATATATATATATATATATATATATATGTGTGTGTGTGTGTGTGATATTGATGTGTGTGAATAATAATGTATATGTATATGTCGTGACTAGGGTAGACTTGGGAATCTCAGTAAATTGATAATTTCAGAACAAAGAACATCCAAAATATTTTAACTCTTTATTTTGACGTTTCAAGTACAAAATGCAGGTACCATTTCAGAAAAATCAACTGAAATGAGCAAAAAATGGATTGGTAAAAAGTATATAAAATATCACAATCAAAATACAATAAAGGTCAAAAAGTTTAAAAAAAAAAACCCCAAGAAAATAAAAAAAACTAGGACCAATATACAATATAAAAACTACTTATATATTATGTACAAAATGAACTTCCATCAAATTTTGTGTTACAAGTGCAATTTAGATATATCGGTTCCAGTATTAGAGTCTTTTGTTTCAGATCGACCAACACAGAGCTGTCAGTTCACGAACAGCCGTGCACTGGGAAGACCTCTACAGTCAACAATAGAGACCACTGCCAAAATTTATGTCACGTAACTGTAAACAGAGGACTTTAAAATAAAGTAAAGTCAGCAATGAACAAGAACTTAGAATTTTAAGGCCTGTCCACACTAGGAAACATTGTTTGGAAACAAAGTTTGCAAACTGGTTGAAAACAGTTTCTTGGAAACTGTTTGTAAACAGTTGGAAACTGTTTCCAAACAAACAAAACTGTTTGCAAACAATGTTTCCTGTCCAGACCTCAGGATAAGAGAAAGAGAAAGAAAAAGATGGGTGAGAAGTTTTTAGGAAAAGGAGCGTGTCATGCTTTGACTTGCTTTTTAGCGTGTATGTATATGTACATATATATATATATATATATATATATATATATACATATATATATATATATATTTAAGTGTATATATATAATTATATAACACATACATATATATGAATGTTTACGTATATATGTAATTATACATATATATACACATTATACGTACATTATACATGTAATGTGTATATATACACACAGAAAACACTAAATGTTTTTTCATTCTGGATGGGAAACAAATATACAGTAAAAGTGTTTCTAAACTGTTTCCAAACAGTTTCCAAACCCATTTACAAACTTTGTTTCCAAACAATTTCAAACTGTTTGCAAACTGTTTCCAAATTGTTTACAAACTGTTCTGCAAACTTGTTTCCAAACAATGTTTTCCTAGTGTGGACAGGTATGAATCTATATTAAAGTCAAATTAAATAGAAGCGCTTTAAACCTTGACGGCAGTTCATTTCCTTTGTACATAATGTAAATATGTTTTATATTGTATATTGTCCTACTTTTTTTTATTTTCTTAGTTTTTTCTTTTAAACTTTCGACTTTTATTGCATTTGTGATTGTGATATTGTATATACTTTTACAATCCATGCCTTTGCTCATTTCAGCTGATTTTCAGAAAATGGTACCAGATTTGTACCGAAACGTCAAAATAAAAGTTAAAATATGCTTTGGATGTTCTTCGTTCTGTATATAAATGTATACACACACACACACACACACACACACACACACACACACACACACACACATATATGTATATATATATATATATATATATATATATATATATATATATATATATATATATATATATATATATATATATATATATATATATATAATAATATATATATATATATATATATATATATATATGTATATATATATATATATATATATATATATTAACCGACCAAATTGGCGCTGCCTGGGAGAACTTTATGAAGTGCTCAGAAAAATTCCCCTTCATCCCTTTTGAATTGTTTTGTCGTTTAAAGTATGTGTACCATCATTGAAAATACTTTAGAAATGGCAATGTCTTAAAATTTAAAATATATCATAAAGTGGACTCCACAACAAACACATGCAAACACTCGCACACAGACACACTCGCACATAAACACTCTCTTTGTGTGAGTGTGTATGTGTGTAGGGTGTGTGCGTGCGAGTGTGTGCAGTATTTGTTATGGAGTCCACATTTTTATATACTTTAAATTTTAAGATATTATAATTTCTAAATACTTTAACATCCAGTCCATTCAAAAGTTTTATCGTATGATAATCAGTCCAAATGAATTCTCCAGATACTAGATATGTCGTCAAAATAACGCATGACTAAGTAATTAAAATTGATAATAACCTATTAAATCACCCACTAATAAGCTATATAATTTTAAGAGCTCTTCTTGTAATGAGCCCAGAATTTTGGGATGACGAGATGGATTAGATGTATGAATTTGATCTTCAACATAATTTCACTTCGCATGACGTAGATTATGTGTCTCTGTCAGGAAAACAATACCATTAATGACCACCTTAGATAAAGTTTTTATCCGGCTAGATAGACAACATCATAATGTCTATCCTTTCACTGTACCTCGGTTCATATTCTCTTCCAACTTACTTTCCACCCTCTCCCAACAATTGATTCATAGTGCAACTGTGAGGTTTTCCTCCTGTTACCGCTGTCAAACCTCTTATGTCAATTTCCGTTTCAGCGTTGAATGACCTCATAGGTCCAAGTGCTTGTCCTTTGGCCTAAATTTTATATTCAGTTCAATTCACTTGGCTCAATAAGAGGTGATAGCAATTTGGACTAGAAAGTATGGCAAATAAAAACTTCTGTATTCTAAAATTTAAATGCTCATGCTGAAAATAATCATCAGATCTTTCCTTTGCAGTTGGAAATTTGCTAGCCTATGAATTTGTGTGACGCTTTTCTTTTTAATTATGGTATCATACAGAAATTCTTGGACTCCGGCCATGATATCCGTTTATTGGTCTTTCCTTTAAGAGCTGCTTTTGAGGAAGATAATTATGTGAGTCCTCTTTTCTCAAGCTTACAGAGATGAGAGTTAATAGATAATATCTTATTATTGATACTGAATTTTTAGCTAACACACTGTAAGGGACAGTTGGTAATGCCGTAGTGACTACAACGAGTAAATCTTTGGTGTTCCTCAAGGTAGCGTTCTTGGCCTTTAAGTTTTTATTTAATATAAACACAGCTGTATGGTTTACCCTTAAAAAAAAAAAAAAAAATTATTTCCCCTGCAAATAAAACGATTCATTTGATGCTATTCAATTTGCATTAATCCTACCTTTTGCGTATAAACCTGTAGTTCTGAATCTCCTAAGTGGAATTCAAGTGAAATTAGCCCAAGGTGTTAGTTACGTTCAATAATGTTAACAAAACTCGAAGTAGGATTGTTATAAGGTCCATGGCATAGATCCTTTTTCGTGGATAGTGTTTCTTTAACTGTATGCAAGGCAGTCTTTATTATAAATTCACTTTTAAGGAATATATGATATCTATATCTTCTTCAGTTGCCCAATAATCGGTATGCTGAGAAATTCCTCGAAGATTTTTGTTGACTTATCTATCCTGAGGATTTTTTTTTATTGTTTTTGTTCAGCCATGTTTTGAATATGGCTCGCATATGAGATCTTCAGTACTTGCATCTTAAATTTCTATACTAAAACTTTCCTCCATTGAAATAATTATCCTTGATCTTGGTATTAATATCCGGTGCTGTTATTCAATGAGTTCATTGCGCATGATGTAAAAATTTATCATTATTCTGATAGTCTTTTGCATTCACATCCTTCTAGACTATACTATCTATCACGTAGTGACAGTATTGTATTTCTTAGCTAAGGTATAATCTCAAAATTTCCTCGAAGCCTGGTTCGCTATAAGAAGAAATTGCCTAATGACTTTCTTAATGGCGTAGTTGAATCACTGGAAATTTAAAAGTTGAAAATTTGGTGCCTATACTTTCTTTTAGTAGGTCAAAGTGAGACTTATTCACTTGCTAATTCTTTCGCATAGTTTATTCATTATGATCATTTACTTTTTTATATTGGCCTTCTTTCTGTTTTAGGGCTTGCCTTTCACCATTCTATTTTCCCAACTATGAGTGCAACTTCTACCTTTCAGAAAATGTCTAATTTATATTATGATGAAACAGCTATAACTAACCCAGGTAACACTGAGATAAATGAGTAAATATAGGATGGATGCTGAAGACCATTCACACTAAAATATGCATATTGCAAGTTCTTTGCCTAGTCACTTGATCTTGTACCTCCTCAAAATATAGAATTCCTACTTGTTGGGATTAGCTAGTTTCCATGTTACGGTAGCTGGACTGTGTGCAAAGTGAAAAAAATGTAAATCATGCTCTGTGGTAGAAGAGTGGCTTATTGATTGTTTGCAAGCCATATTCAGGATTTCCTCTATCGATTCAGATTGTACAATTCTAAATCTATGTTACACGCAGTTTAAATTTATATCCCCATGGGTAACCATACATCTCATTGTCACAGGTCCCCCTCAGGCTTTCTTTTTTCACGCGAGACAGCCTCTACAAGAGTCACATCCATAACTAAACACTCCATGTGAAACTATAAAAAAAAATATCTCATGTTTTATTCGTTTGTAGCTGTCTCACCACTTTAGATAGATAACAAATGGAAACAATAACATTCGTTCACTCTTACAAACCCTCCTGCACCTGAGGACATGAATATCTAATGATTCAGTGTAAACCTTGCAACTTTAACCTCAGTTGTACATATGGCGCCAACAATGTATCTGTTTAACCACTGTGACAAAACATGTTGTACAAGATATGAGAATTTTGCCTCTGTCAGTTGCAATTCTGTTTCTAAAGGTACCCATTTTGTGGATCTGTGCATTCACAGAACCTCTATGCAGATATAGTTTTAGCCTTTAACCTGTAAGAGATCTGATAAATTTGCCATAATCTCTCGTTATTACAAGACCACACAGGCAATACCTCATGATCATGAAACAGCACACCTATATGCCTTTTTCCTTAGGATGAAGTTTTTATGAAAAATTTTAACTCAACAGGTATTTTGGGAGGGGGTTACTAATCCACTGTTCATTTCTACCAGAGCTGAAACCCAGAACACCAGCAGGAACACTGTAAAGTTAACTGTTGAAGGAATTTATGTAGGATACGATAAATAACTGTTATTGCAAGGACTACAAGTATGTAAAAGTAGTGCATTTCAAAAAGAGATATGGTTGACAGCAAAAGAGAGAGAGAGAGAGAGAGAGAGAGAGAGAGAGAGAGAGAGAGAGAGAGAGAGAGAGAGAGAGAGAGAAACTCTGGCTTGTGCACCGGTGATCGGTCACAATCAATCTCATATGATCCGCTTACTAAAAGATTTAAAGAGTTCCTGATAACTTGTTCTAATTTTGTCCCGGGTTCAGTCATACATCAGAGAAAAGCATGCGATCGGTTCCATTATCGGTTATAATCAAACCAACGTTTTTGTATGTTTATAAACTTTAACTACATTCTATTAGGTATTCTTACTAACTATAATTCCCATTGGTTTTAGTCTAGACGACAGCCATTAAGATGTGCAAAAATTGTTTACTAGACAAGCCAGTGGTGTAAATGTCACTGAATATGGGACCTTGAATTTAATTTCCAAGTGGTGCTGTAACTACCGTGTAGCCTTCACAATAAGTATTTTGTTTGGTTTTGCTATTGTGTAAAATTAAAATTTTTCGCCTTAATTAAAGTAAATTAGTAAGGAATTAGTTTTTAGTGCATTTTTATTTGGGTATTTTTCTGGAAACCACAGCATTTTAGTTCACATTCTAAAGCTTTTAAGTTTTACCCACATGTAAGACTTATTTTTTTCTGAGACCCATATTATAATAAATATCTCTATATAAAAGAGTATAGAATAGCTGACAAATAATTAGATTTAACATTTTTAAAGAAAAAAATCTCACCATTTTTTACCTGGGATTCTGTTAGTCTGAAAAGTAGAAAAGGACATAAGAATATTGGTTTGTTTTTCCTAAAGTTACCAAAAGTGATTTTCTTATTCTTACACAGCACTTGGAAAAGATAAGTCATTGGGAATACATAGCTTGAACGTTCTGGGATGTGGCAATGACCTTATTATACCAAAGTTACTACTTATACATGTGGGGGCACAGTGAATTTTCCGCCTCAACTGGGAATCAACTGACTACTTCGATGGTGATGTGAGGATCCTAACCATTGGACTATGAGGGGAATATGTTATTACTGTATTTCAGGAAATCTGAGTCATTATTTTTTGTCAGTATCTTTCAAACTAATCGATTGATTGGTATGGTACTTTAAAACAGTTTCTCACACATTCCCCTAATTAAAAATAAAAAAAAAAAAAATTCATGTCCAAACACAGATTTTAAAGACACTTTACTCTTGAATTTTAGGACAGCCAAACCTAGCCATTCAAGATTTACGAATTCATTCAGATAAGCGCTCTTTGGGTACTTCCATCACTGACCCTTCCTCATTCTTTCAACCTCACTTCCCCATCTATCTTTTCATTCATTCCCCACTCTCTCTCTCTCTCTCTCTCTCTCTCTCTCTCTCTCTCTCTCTCTCTCAATTTCTCAACTGAGCAATGTAGGATGAAATGAGCTAAGGACCTACAAGGTTATACAGAATTTGGGGGTTTCCGAAATCTTTGTAGTTAATGAATGAAATGTCGGGTTAAACGACGGGTTTATCACTTGCGTATCGAGTAACTACAGAGAAGGTCGTCTCATCGCTCTTCAGAATTATGGCTTACATGTTAAAATGTCCCCGTGGATGCAGAAATGCATTTGCTATACGTCTTCTTGAAGTTTGCAGCAGGAATAAAAGCTGCCAAAAAATTAAGAATAAAACTGAATAGGTAAGATATTGCTTATGGTTATATTTCAGTTGTCATATATATATATATATATATATATATATATATATATATATATATATATATATATATATATATATATATATATATATATATATATATATATATATATATATATATATATATATATATATATATATATATATATATATATATATATATAAGGAATCAGGAAAGATAAAACTGATTTATTGACATATATCTATGATATCGTGAACATCGTCTCAAAAGGTTATAAACTGTTCTGTGATTTTAACCAATTATTTTTGTTATATACGGTATGTAGAACAGTGAATTTAGAATAAACATGAAATAACTTTTCATCATAAAATTATGCAAACAAAATGAAACAACCGAATTCATAAAGAAAGTAACATAGGCTACGGGGGTGTAATAAAGTAAAGGAAGAGTAGGGAAAAGAATGGTGGAGTGGAAGAGGAAACTTTGGTGATAGTGAGGATTTTAATACAAGTAGATACTCAAGACAAGTTCAGTAGTACCCAAGCTCATATGTCCAAAAACGTTAATCAGTTTGCTAGCTACCCCATCAAATTCAAGAGTAAAGTTCCTGAAAAGCTGAATTTGGAAACTGAACTTATTACCGAAAATTAGGGGAGGGTGTGGAACACACTGTTGCAAAGTAACTTACCGACCCATCAATTAATTCGAAAGATATTGGCTAAAAACGATGACTCAAACTTCCTGAAATACATAATAGTATATACTAGGCAATAGGTATAATTTTGGCGTGCCGCCTTTATTTTGATCTTAAATGTCAAGTTTTAAAAAAATGAATTTATTTTCTAAATCTATTTCTATCTATTGAAGTTTGACATATCGGAAGGCATTTTGCTCTGAGCCTTAAAGGTGGTATGAAGTTGAATGCAGGAAGAAATGCAGTAAAGATAACTGCAGATAAAAGCAAATATGAAGAAAATAAAAAAAAAATATGAAGAAATGGTTAACTGTGAAAAATTAAATAATTCTTCTTAGATGAGGGAAACCAATGAAATAAAATAGATTATGTTTATTCCACTTTAAGTGAATGTGCTATCTTGAAAATTATATTTTCCTTTACCTCGAAGCGTTTTAAAAGTCACGAGAATTTAACTATGTTTGCTATGGACATCTTGTCATATCTTCTTTAGTACGGTAGATCTGGCATTTCTTATGCTCATAAGATTCCAGTGAAAAAAGGTCCGTATCAGCAGCATTTTTATATGCAGGGCTCACTGAGTTAGTGGGTCAGGGTCCTGGTTATCTGGTACGATCACTCTGCGGAACTGTTCATCGCAGCATCAGAATACTCATCTAGTTATTGTAATAAAATCTGTAATACGTCTGAGATTTAATGGATAACAATACCAAACCAATAAGCACCAAACGTCGATGCTTCAAGAGTTGCACGTTGATACTGCAGTGCTTGACTAATGTGCAGTCCTGTTAATCCTGACAACCAGTCAAATAATGTCTACGATGCACATACCTGGGTTGCATGAGAGTAATACACCCTTTAAAAAAAACAGCTATAATTAGGTATTTGGTACCTGAACTATGTCCATAAAGGAAAGAAATGGAAAGCACAAAATAAGATCGAAAAAATCTGTTCCAACAGAATGTAAGGTAAATTTAACTTGTAACTTGTAAATGAATGTTGGAAAACACTGAATGTATAAAGACATAAATGATTATATAATATAATCTTGCATTTTACGAATTACCAAGTTTATGTATTAACGAAGATATGTTTCTGTCAGTAGTTGAAAGCCATTAATAAGATTACTGTCTAAGAAGATGCAAACCCAAATTGCAGCTCGAATCTTGCGTACCTAAATCTACATACTTTTCGGTGTTTCGTTGCTCTTGAATACACAGAAGAGTCTTGTGATGAAATTATTCAGAATGTCATTTGTCAGCGGGAAGATTCCAAGATATTATTATAAGATAAAAAACAGCCACATCAGTTAACAGTCACAGTCATCCGGACACGTGAAATGTGGTTGTTTTTAGAGGTTTCTTATTTTCTCCCTTTTATCATAGCATGAAATAACCAGGTAAACAGTTTTTTAGTTATAAATGCGACGCAAATTGGAAAGAAAAATGGCCCATTAAAATGTATTTAATCAGATAAAAAAAAATTTTCGGGGGATTCCTCGAGGACTTAATTACTCTCATCTACCCAGCCTCAGAAAGCAAAAATTTTTATCATTAAAATTTTACTTGAGAGCTCAGGTAGAATGACATCAAAATACAAGTAAAATTGAGGCCTTTCATGGGTTATTAATTCTCTTAGGTGAAGTATGAATGCTGCAATAGTGATTGCCTTGTTCACCTGTACACACTCAGTAATTCCTCCTGTTGGCTCATATATATATATATATATATATATATATATATATATATATATATATATATATATATATATATATATATATATATATATATATATATATATATATATATATATATATATATATATATATATATATATATATATATATATATATATATATATATATATATATATTATACTTATATGTCTTATGATATGTGTGTGTTCTATGAAAGTAAAATGTTTTCTATATTTTTTATATATTTTCTTTTATATTTCTCATGTGTTGTGAAATATAACGAGGGCATTTTGTAGTATGTATGTTTTTGTGCAATGCTTATATATTTTCTCTTGTGTTTGTCATGTATGGACTGTAATAACTGTAATAGTGTTTATGGGACATGCTAAGTGCCAAGTCTTTCAAGGGTTGGTTGGTTGTGTGATAAGCTAAGATATTTTTTCCTGTAAGCATTGTGTACACAACTGAATGTTTATTCAGGTGGGTGACCACAGGAAATGCTGTATGCAAGAGAGACCCTATAAGCCACTTCAGTTATCAGTTAAAGGGAGATAAGATGACAAGTTTGATAACCATGGCCAGTTTAAAAGTTTGTTGTTTACACAAGCCAGGAAATACTCTATTAGCTAAAGAGATGTGGGATGACAGATTCAGATAAGCTGTCTAATCCAGAAGCCTATGTGTTTATACAAGTGTTCAAACAGGAAATTGTCAATCATTCAGATAAGGGGCAGGATTCTATAGTTCTCAGAGCCAGAGAATATTTCCTGATCTTTTTTTCCCCTCTTCAGAGGAAGAAACTGTGTTTATTCCTTTCTTTCCCAGGAAAGAAACTCAGTTTATTCCTGTTTCTTTCGGGGTTACCACTTTCTACAAATGCCTAACTGGCAACCTAGGTTTAACCTCATAAAAGATTTTTGGTAGAATAAAGTCAGTTCAGATAGAGACTTGGTAAAGACAGGGTGCTCTCTCTCTCTCTCTCTCTCTCTCTCTCTCTCTCTCTCTCTCTCTCTCTCTCTCTCTCTCTCTCTCTCTCATCCCCTCTTCATATAGAAGAGTGTAAGATTGTGGTCACTCTCCCAAACATAAGTTTTTGGAAACTGTTAACAATATTCACTGCTCCCTTGGTAGAATCTGATATAAGAGAGAGAATAGTGCAACAGGCCTTAGGTAAAAGTGTATACTACTGCAGTAAAGGAAAAAGGAGTTGTGTACAAGTGTTCAGAAACTTGTACAAGGTAAAGTGGTTTTTACTTACTTTTTACCATGGTAAAAAGGTAGGTAGAGTCTTGTAAAAAGGTAGATATAATCTTTAAACAGATTTTGCCTTAGTGAAATTATTGTTAATAAACTTTTTGAGCATTTTTATATGTTCTTATTTTTACATTTCTTTTGTGTGTTCTTGTGTTTACAATTTCATAGTGTTACCCAAGTTTTTGTGTTGGTGATTTAACATTTATTTAGTTAATACGTAATGTGTGTTGATACTTCAACATTGCATATTTGTTTTGATTTTTTTATTTATTAAGATTTCTTTTTCAAACTTGGAGTAAACCTTAATAGTTTGAATTTTGTTTAGTTAACATAATTTCCTGATAAATTAAAGTTTTGTGACTTAATCTTGTTTAAGAAATAATTAAATCTTATGTTGTTTTCAAGTAATAGTAAAATTTTTCAGATTGTAAACCCTAATTATAACTTTTGAAGTTAGAAATAAATTTTTATATTTGAAGTTTTAAAAGCACAGTGTTTCATTTTTGACTATCAGCGAATAGGGTTATTTATGTATGCACAAGGTAAGTGATAGACATGTTTTGTTTTCCTCTCCTATATGGAAGTGAATGAAGACCAGGGAAACAATTATAATTGTCTGATGGAGTGATGCCCTTTCCCCTCTAATATATTTATTGCTTAACAGTTATTACCTCACTCATAACTTGATAAACTTTGATTGATTTTTCAAGTGATAAGCAAGTTTTAAGGGATCACTGTTACATTTAGAGTGTTCAGTCGTAATATTATTGTTATGAAGGTTTCAGGTATCTGGCTGAAGTGAGGCAAATTTTTTTATTGAATGCTTGTGCAATAACCAGGTACTTGATCACTTCGTGACAATATATATATATATATATATATATATATATATATATATATATATATATATATATATATATATATATATATATATATATATATATATATATATATATATATATATATATATATATATATATATATATATGACTATTTATCACATCACCGTGATTCATATACAATCAGAAAGCTACAAACGTCCTTTAATATCCAATTCACTCTACCTCGGAAGTAATATATTTTCATATATGTTACCGAAGGGGAATTTTTAGGTGATAATAAGTCCACCGTCCCGTGGGATCGAACCAGCGACGGACGGGGAATCAGGACTACAGTGACACACTAACCAGTCGTACACAAGAGAGGTATATATATATATATATAAATATATATATATATATATATATATATATATATATATATATATATATATATATATATAGACACACACACACAATAAGCACAATCATAACAGGAGCCACTACTGAAACCACATCCAGTGGGTAACAAGGTATTTATTGTGCCGATATTTCACAACACTTCTTGGTTGTATTTTCAGGGCTGAAAAAATGTGAACTCCATATCATTACCCGTAATAATATAGATTTATTACATTAACATCCCTGGTAAAAATAAAATATAACAGTATAATGAAATTACAAAAATGACAATAGAATGCAAAGAGACATAAGAAAAAAAAATGTAAAAAAGACGTAAAATATACTTGACATCACTGGTTACACCAATATATTTAAAGCGAGACAAAATAAAAATAATAAAACCCAGCAACAATAAAGAACAGCAAAAATCATAACAAAATTAATACAGCTAAAACACCTACCCAGCGGGCTGCTTCAGAGAGAAACTATAAACAGAAGAACCTTTAGAGACCGAGAAACGAGAGATGAAGTGCAAAGGGACATCACATAACGTACAGCTGGATGGAGGAATTCTGCGATTTTAACGGCGGAACTTGCACTTTTATCAATATGGATTATAAGAAGTGAAGTTCGTTTTCATTTTGTGCGTGTCCAATAATTTGGAAATCTTTGGCCTCTATGAGCGTTTTACAGATCTTGAATAATTCCGAATATTTGATTGTTCTGGATTGGACAGCTTACTCCTCAATGGAAGTCCAAGCGCATTTTTAGTAGCCTTTTTATACATCCCACATAGGTCCCTCGACTACTTCTATGACAAATATATTTGTACAAAACCTTCGATTTAAATATCGAATTATGCTTGTTTATATATATATATATATATATATATATATATATATATATATATATATATATATAATATATATATATATATATATATATATATATATATATATATATGAATATATATATATATATCTGAACAACGAACCAATAGTGACCGGGTTCTTATGAATAAATTTCAATTTTAGGGCTGGTAATTCCTTGTGCATTATATCAATTAGCTTTTTCCTGAAATTGTCATAATGTGGAAAAGAATAATTCGCATACATTTTTAGTTTGGGTACAGTGCTGATAGATATAGGACGTACCATTTTCCGGTAGATTATTTTATTCAAGTACCTGAGAAAGAGTTTACGAGGACAACAGTTGTTTCCAAAATAACTACCTAATTTAATTATTTCGTCATGGAAACTCAACCAGGAAGGTGTGCGTGTCAAGCCCTGTGGAGGATAGTGACAAGCGAGTTAAAATTAAAATTATAATAGCACGAACTACAACAATTTATTCCCGGACCCGTAAACGTTCCTTTGCGGCAAATGCCCGTACTAAAACCTAGGTCACTCCTAGAAACCACCACATACAATAATGGAAGCTTATTTTTCGACTCTTTTCCAAGGTAAACTTTATATTAGGGTGCATTAAAATCGTGTTTAAAAAGCAGAATAGTGTCATCCACGTATCTTCGGTATAAAAAAAGGGGGCCGGAAGAATATAGGATAATTGTCCGGAAAGCTCTCTTCCAAAGCATTCATGAATATGTTTGCGAACGCGGGCCCAAGTGATGACCCCATCGCCATACCTTCCACCTGTTTATACATAGCTCCTTTAAAAATAAAAGGCAGTGCCCTGCATGGCCAACTCTAAAATTTGTTTAAAAAGCGATCTGCTAAAATTGTTAAAAACAACACAGTCATCAATAAAAGCTTATTTAAGATTATCTTTATGGTTTCCTCCACAGGTACATTCGTGAACAGAGATTCCACGTCTAGGCTTACCATATATAAATCAGGGCCTTGGATAAGAATTTCATTCTTGAAGGCGACTGTGTTCTAGCATTGGTACCAAAAATTTAGCCAACTTGTAATTAGCAGTGTTAATAGCAAACAAAATAAGCCGCATAGGTTGTACCTACCTTATGAACCTTGAGAATCCCATACAAGATGCCGTATGATGACCCAGAAACAGAAAAAAAAATTCATATGTTAATTCATCTATGACATTATTCTTTTTTAAAGATCTTAGAAATCTGTTAATTTTGTCTTCAGGTTTTATAATACTATACAAATCTGGTGGGCCAATCATTTCAATTCTGATTGGTCACTAAGTATAGTCTCCATTTTATTCACATACTCTTGTTTATTCAGAATCACTGTGCCCTTGCCTTTATCCGTTCTTGTAATAATAATATTCTTGTCCTGTGCCAAGATTTCTAAGACCTTTAAAACAAAATAATGTCGTAGATGATATATCAGAAATTATTGTTTCTGGGTCATCAGAAATCCTCTATCCCATTGTACATTACGTTGAACTTCGTCTTTCGTTTCTCGGTATCTAAAGGTTCTTCTATTTTAATCACTCTTTGAAGCAGCCCTCTGGGTGGGTGTTTTACTCAGTAGTGTTTTTGTTTTTATGTTTCTTCTTAGCTGTAATAATTTTATTGTGATCTTTGCTGTTTTTTTTTTTATTGTTGCTGGTTTTATTACTTTTATTTTGTCTCGCTTTAAATATATTGATGCAACCAGTGATGTCAAGATTATTTTACATCTTTTTTACATTTTTTTTTTTTTTTTTACTTTTTATAGTTGTTTCTTATATCTCTTTGCGTTCTATTGCGATTTTTGTAATTTCAATATTCTGTTATATTTTACTTTTACCAGGGTTTTAATGTAATAAATCTAACAGTTATTACGTGTAATATTGTGTTCACATTTTTCAGCCTTGAAAATGCAACCTTGAAGTGTTGTGGAATGTCAGCACAATAAATTATGAATATGTACTGTGCTTTCCTTCGTTACCTGATATATATATGTATATATATATATATATATATATATATATATATATATATATATATATATATATATATATATATATATATATATATATGTGTGTGTGTGTGTGTGTGTGTGTGTGTGTGTGTGTGTGTGTGTGTGTATGTGTGCCTGTGTGTGCGTGTGTTTGTGTGTTTTTGTGTCTGTCTTTTACTGTAATACAACAGTATAATATGAATATAAAGAGGCAAATAAGACACCATTTGAACGTTGCAACCACATATTTCGAGAACTTACTTCTGTGACCCTGTTCACTGGTAAAATATGGACAGATTATATGTTACAAAAGTATATAGATAAATCATACTATTTGTAGGTGTAGCAGTAAGTCTCCGTTAGCCACCTGCATACCAACGGAGACTTACTGCCACACCTACATATGCTTTGTATACATACTCTTGTATCATATCATCTGTCCGTATTTTACTAGTGAACAGGTGCACAGAAGGAAGTGCTCGAAATATATGGTTGCAACGTTCAAATAGTGTTTTATGGGCCTTTTTATCTATCTATCTATCTATCTATCTATCTATCTATCTATCTATCTATCTATCTATCTATATATATATATATATATATATATATATATATATATATATATATATATATATATATATATATATATATATATATATATGTGTGTCTATTAAATAACGAGACTGTGATTGTGTGTAAAAAAGCAGTCAGAACCGGTCATGTCCGCATGCGTGGTGACTTCGAACATGTCTGAACCTGTCTCGTGCCCGTGTTCAAATGGCAAAGAAGGTTCAGTGAGGGAAGCGAGATTGTTCAAGATGGTGAACGCCCTGGACCACCTTGCACTTCAAGAACCCAAGAAAATGTAGAAAAAAATCAGTCAGATTGTTCGAAAAGACCGCCGAATCAGTGTTCGAATGATAGCTCAATCTGTGAACATTGACAAAGACACCGCATGGAAAATTTCGCGCGAGGAACTTAACATGAAGAAAGCTTGTGCAACGATGGTCCCGAGGGTTCTCACACCGGAGCAAAAAAGAACGTCTCATATTATGTATGCGAGAAATGAACTGCCCTTGAGCCTCTTTTCGTCGCATAGTATCTCATGTGCTTTTCGAATGCTGCCATTCAGCATGAAAGTTGCTAAGTTAATTGCCGTTTGTATGTGTGCCTTTGGTGATACAGAACCCAAGGTATCGGGATAACTATCGATACACATGCTCTAGTAAAATTTACTAGTGGGTTAAGTTGGCCTTGTCAGGCCCTCCTATTTTGATTGTATTATGGCAAAATTTTCCAGTGACCATATATGTGTTGATTGTCGACTGTTTTCGAAGCTAGTTTTGGGCTAAAACATATCTGTGAACTTAATCTAAATGATTAAAACGGAAGACCTAAATTTTTACCGCTTCAAGAATCTGACTGATCTTTTTCAACATTTTCTGTGCGGTTTTTTGAAGTATGAAATAAGGTCGTCCATGGGCGTTCATATCATCTTCATTAGTAAACAGAAGTGGTAACAATCTCATGAATGATTTCCATTCGTCAGGATTTTGCTAAAGGTACACGTCCATTCCATGTTTTGTCTGACAAACTAAATAATAAATAGTTTTGTAGCGGACAGTAAGACAGTAGTATCATCTTACAAATGATTTTGAGTAAAGAAGTCACCATCGCATGCGGATATTTGGCCTGGTACCGGTTCAGGTGAGCGATATTCAAGGTCATTTTATTTGTTTACAATAGATCTTTATTCACTAAAGAAACGTCTAAGCGTTATTTAATAGACACAACTCAAAACAATTACATATGAATTTCTTTTCGACTCCTGTAAGAGATTATTACGTTTCGGAAGCATAGATCGCGAGTTTGTGCATGATTCGTATATGTCCATCAGTCTAATCAAAATCACACATTTTGCCGTAGATTTTCCTCAATTTATCATTTTCTTTTTTTCGATTATCGTTCGAGTTCAAATATATATATATACGAAATATATATATATCGATATAACCGAAAAAAAGAAAATGATAAATAGAGGAAAATCTAGGACAAAATGTGTGGTTTTCATAAGACTGATGGACCCAAAATCATGCACAAACTAATCTCTTATATAGGAGTCGAAATAGAAATTCGTAAGTAAATGTTTTGAGCTGCCTTGCAGTGCTTATTTCTGTTTAGACGCTGTCTTTAGTCGAACTATGAAGATTATTGTATCAGTGCAAATAGAATTACTTCAGTCCATTATTGAAGAAGTTACCTTGAGATGACATGCATGGCTCTTATGTATGCTAATTAACTTTACTGATGGACAATTGCGCATTATTTCAGTTGCTGGTGCTGTATCACTGATGGATATTCATTTGACACATCTATTCAATATGTGTTATCTTCATAATTAAATCACAGTAAATATATAGCCTCATAATTTAACAGGATTCTGGCAACAATGGTGATAATGTTTATCTAGATGTAATATACGAAATAGCCTGTTTGGTACAAATAATGGTTTAACAATTTATCTCTTAATTGAATATTTTTGATAAATGAATTGGGCAGGTTGTAAGTTACTGATGTTTAATTGGAAACGAAATCTGATACTGTCGTTTTGTTTTAAATCGTTCCCTACTGGGAGTAAAATTTAAAAGAAAATTAATGTTTATCTTTTACTGTTACTGTTCTCAAATGACGCAGTAAGATGAAAGAAGATTTATAAATCTGAAATCGAAGGACGATGTTCAACAGAAAAAGAATAAAAAGAAAAATTTTTACTTTCTGGTCAGTAACTCTTAACATATGAAGATTGGATGAAGGGACATTGATAAGACAATGACACAGGAGCAAGGGCAGATTACTGGTTTTAAAGCACTAGATTTCATTAACCTTAATGAAAACAGAAAACTTTAGGAGACCTTACACA
>NC_089781.1:64590237-64597737 GCF_040412425.1 Macrobrachium rosenbergii | reverse complement strand
GATATATACATATCCTCATAATGAATATATATTTCACTTCCTTATAATATAAATATTAATTAATTTATATAATGGATATATATATAATTTATATCATAATGATAAATGAACTCTATCCTCATTTTGAGTGATTCATTATATCATAATGAATATGAGGCAAAAATATACAAAACATGAAAGAATAGGTAATATCTACGTTACTATACATTCATCCGTTCAAGCCATTGTGATATTTATTATGAGTACGGATTGAAAAACGCATTTGCATATATTTTTCATAAACACGTATATAACAAACAAACAAACAAACTTATATATGTATGTATGTATGTATGTAGGTAGACTGAATATTTAAAATGGATTATATGATAAATATATAAATAAATACAGGGGATATTGCAAGGAAATAGATACAATGGAGTGTAGACACATCTGTCATTTATACGAACCTATTTGTAAACTTATTTATATATATATTCAGTCTGCTATATAATAGGATAACAAGTGATAGGCCTTGCCAGCATTCCATATTTATATATATATATTTCCTTTAGTGGATTTAGATATATATATTTATATATACATAGGCTGATATATATATGTACCTATTAACTTATGACCCAAGTTCGACTCCTAGTGAAGAACAGGTAAATATATTATTTGTTATATATATATATGCCCTATATGCCTCATACCCTTAATATATTTCTTATAAAATAAATTAATTCATTCATCCAACATACATACACACATTATCAATATATTGTTTATAGCCATCGAGATATATATATATATTACAATATAATATTATATATCAAATATATGAAATATATATATATATATATATATTAATATATATATAAATATATATATATATATATATATATATATATATATATAGGGATATATATAAACTTTTGTATATATGATATCATTTATATATATACATATATATATATATATATCTTATATATATATATATATATATATATATATATATATAAAAGTATATATATATATATATATATATATATATATATATATATATATATATATATATATATATACTTCCAAATATACACTGTCTCTATACCTCTAATTATTATATATATTTAAACCGGCTTGATAGGGAGATATAATGACTGTATATATTGCTTATTCCCCAATATTATATCGATCATTAATGATCTATTAGCTATATTCTGTGGGTACTTTGGCATATACATAAGTAGGGTGGGGCTATATAGAGCTATAATTAGCTCAGTCCTTGCCCAAATATACATGAGATGAAGATATGGTTAGACTGAATGATTACAAGATATATATGATATAGATATTTGATTAATTTTGCTTAACTGTCACGGCATATATCTATATATATATATATATATATATATATATATATTTATATATATTATATATATATATATATATATATATATATATATGTATTGATATTTAATATATATATTTTTTTTTGGTCTATAAAATGTATATATATCTCGATATAATATATCATATATATATATATGTATATTATATATATATTATATATATAATATACTATACAGAATCAATATTGGTTAAATCCAGGTTAGTAACAAAAAATTTAATAAAATGTTGAGACCTATACATAAATTATATAGAATTTTTTTGTCAAAAATCGAAGATATAGAAATAAGAAGAAATAATTTAAGACTTTAGTGACGATTTATTATCAATTATTTTTGTCATTGACATTAACCAAGTTTCTATAATATAAATATATAGGGATTTAAATATTGGAGAGGATGATAAAATGAACGAACTATTTTTTGAATTTTTATTTCCGGGTAGTCGAATTTATTTTCTATTTTGCTCTGAATGACTAACGAGTTGAGGTCTTTTACATGGTTTTTGGTGGTAAGATAATATTTCATATTCTATTCAACATATTGTTACACACAATGAATTAAACCCAATATAAACATATTAAAAATGCGCCGAAGTTTAATATATATATACAAGTTTTCTACAGTATAATATAATCAAAAAAGACTATTTAGTTTCCAGATAGAGACTAAAGAAGATTCAAACGGGAAACAGTATTGAGAAAAGTTAACTTACACACGAAAAATCAGGCTAAAAGTTTTAAGAATAACGATATCCATGGACTGTAACGCTTCAGTATGTACTGTAACACCAAACATGATTGAAACATGTATTTGTATGTATGTACTAAATGTATGAATATACTGACTAAAATAGTAATAAATCAGCTGGAAAACTAACACCATTTTGGGAACTCAACGTTTACAAATGAATAATGATTCCAAAATCAGAATTCGATTATGACCTTATAAAAACGATGAGATCCAGGGCGTTTTCCATAAAAAATCCGCATTGAAATTCTGGCTTTTTAACAGACTGTTAAAAATTTTCGATTGAAAGAACGGATTTACTCCCAATGTTTAGAAAATGTAAGTCCCCAAATTAAAAGTGGTATTATATTTATTACAGCCTGACGAATTATTGATTATTATTATTTTGTTTTGGACCTTGTTGAGTGGATTTAGCATTATCGAAAATGAAATTAAAATTTTTCTATGCAGGACACGATTATATTTGATCGAAAGGATTGAGTAAAATTTAATTTAATTTATGAACATTTGATTTTAAAACTTAGCTTTAATGTTTTGAAGATACTTCTTCAATGAAGAATTTCTTAAAAATAATTTTAAAACATAATAAACCAATTATACATCATAAAAATATCCAAAATTATTTAATTTTAATAATTTTTTAATTATTGTAAAGATATATGCCAGGTAAATTGTTCTTGCACAATGTTTAAATGTAGGAACATTCTTTAAGATCTTTGAATCAGAAATTTAAATTTTCATCAATTAAGGTGTCATTGTTAAAACTGTTTATTATACAAACCAGCAAAAACTCATGGGCTATGAGTTGTTGTCCAACATATATCTCTTAACGACATTTTCAAAATTACTGACAGCATGAATTCATTTAGGCAGTAATGTCATCAACATCCTAATCTATCTGAGGTACTTTACGATGGGGCAAAAAAAAAGCAGTGTCCAGTGACTCCAGGGCAATTTGTTAAAAGATTTAGATCATAATGAAAACGTAAGTTTCATTGTCTATCCTAATCTAGTTTGTATAAGATCCATAAATATAAACAATAATATTTATCAGAGAAATAGATGGATAATAATATTATTTTAATCAAAATTTGTCAATGATAGATGAGACTAAATATATATACTTCAATATATATATCACTGGGAGTTTTAAATAGATATATCATAGATAGTCATATATAAATTCAGTATTATCAAATATATTTGGAACCTATGCAAGTTTTCAAATGGCTTCATAAACTGTCTAATAGTTGTAAAATATTTGGCTAATTTAGAAAACGATGGATTGATGAAAGATCCTCTGATGGAATTAGTCTTTTTACATTTTTATAGATGATAAAAATAAATTTAACCAGAGCAATGTAACTTGATTGACAAAATCATATCTTTATTGATGATATTTTTGTAATAAGTCTTTAAAAACCATTAGATTTTATATCAACTTTAAATATAGGAATTTGCAATCAGGGTTTTTTTTGAAACTTGCTTCCATCACTGAGAAGAGAGTGCCACATTTTACTGATATAATCATCTCCTAGATAACAACCTTTAAATTATCAGGTTTAGTAATTCAAAACTTTCGTTTTTTTGCCAAGTTCTTTAGTCATCGAAAACAAGAAATTTGCTGGCAGATTGTAGAAACAGAATCATACTAATATCAGAAAACCAGGGCATATGTAATACAAGTATTAATTATTCTGACTTCTCTAACCCTCCCAAATAGGTCATCCACTGTGAACCTACTCAAAAATGGAATCGTCATTCATAAAAATTAAAATAATAGTTGAACTATTACCACCTCTGTTCATTTGTATCTGGCTTGAAGTTTTCTTTAATACTTTATTTTTCCCTTTTAGTCATTCAGTCCTCAATGGATTTACAGGAAGCAGGTGCTTTTTTTTAGAAATTGTCTTGTTTTAAACATATTTATATAGCATGTTGAGAGTTCATTTGAAGTCGTTAGTTTTTTTCGCTGTATTTTAATTTGTAAATTTTCCTTTAGCCTTGAAAATGCTCAATGTATTATGAAAACTTTAGGCAAATAAATACCTAACAGATGACCGACTATCTCCTTTGTTCTTTTATTCTGCAGATCTTAACTTCTCTTTCCAACTGTGTTATAAATTCTTATATATATAACTTATTAATATATCTCTTCTTGCTCTTATAAAAATATCTTAACGAAATCTTCTTTTCATCACATTCATACATACAACACGGACACACACATTTCACACACAAAAAAATGTAGGAGGTGACCTAATATATATATATATATTATATATGATATGATATGAATATATATTTCCTATATCTATCTTTCTCATTTTATTAGATATGGCTTAAAAATATTGAAACCAGTTTTAGTTCTATATAGGTAATATCCTAAACCCATATAACAGTAAATTAATTAATCAATTGAATGCATAACTTTATTTATCTCCATTTTTAAATATTCTTTCTTATCCTTATATATTATTGAGTGAAGAGGATATATATATATATATATATATATATTATATAATTATATATATTATATATTATATATATATATATATATACATTTAATATTTCCATTATGTTATATATATATACACTATATATATATATATATATATATATATATATATATATATATTATATATTTATAATATATATATATACACATATATATATATATATATAAATATATATATATATATATATATATATATATATATATATATATATATATATATATATATTATATATATATATATATATATATATATATATATCCATATATATATATATATATATATATATATATATATATATATATATATATATATATATATATATATATATATATATATATATATATATATATATATATATATATACAGGTATATACAAGCTTAATGATAAATAATATTGCCAGACCAGGAAGAATATTCTTTATTACAAGCTTTTTCGAGGTATAAAACCTCATCATCAGGCTGAAAAACCGACAAGGATGAGAATCAATAAAATTACAATAAAATGAATTGTCATAATAAATCTTCAGCAAAATTACTAACGAAATATAAAATGAACAAGTAAATACAAACTAAAAGGGTGAGACGTAAAATGCCGAAAATTAAAAACAAGCATAAAATATGAAAATAAAACTATAGTGAAATGTAAACAAACTACCACACAAAGTAAAATATTTAACGACCTAATTGAGTACCTACTATGAAATTACACGATAGCTAGTTGAATACCAGACGAGTTGTTGTTCAATTCCGGTTTCATCTTTTTAATAGTCAGCGACTCTGAAATTAAAAGGTCCAGTCTGTTTGAACAAAAAGACAGTACCCGAAAATCCAGGTCAGTGAAAGGATGGTCCTGTGCTAAACTGTGTTCTCTAATGGCAGAAAAGGGTGGTTTGGAAAGGGGAAACCTAGTTCTAATAGAAAGACCTCTGTGTTCCAAAATTCTGTGTCTGAGCCAGCGGGAACTAGATCCCACGTATCGCAGACCACACTGCTTTTACAAGTGAACAAGTAAACGTGACACAGGAATTAAGGTCCACAGGCAGAGTAGGCTTTCTCTCAAAAGTGATCTTATTGTAAAAGGATTACAGAAAACAAACCGGAAACTGATTTGAGGGAAACAATGCTTAAGTATTTCTTGTAACTTTTTCGGACCATATAGCTACTATGACCAAGGTAAAGGCAATTTAATGTACTTTACATCTTTACTAGCAGTACTGTACACCGGTCTGGGACAAAACTTTTCATTTAAAAATTTTTCAGAACTTTGTAAAATACAAAAATGGGAAATGAGGTTTTCAGAAAAGTAATTCTGGAGGAAAACCATATCTTGATGAAATAAATTAAAATCACAACAAACATTGTAGGCTCTATTAATCAAAGTGCGTATTGAGTTCATCTTATACAACTTTGGCGAAAAACTGAGGTAATTCAATCCCAAGCCAGTAAAAGTACTTTTTCCTATAAACAGAGGTCTCAAATTTGCCACTATTTCTGTATACCTTACATCTAAAAATGACAACTTATTATCCTGTTCCGTCTCACAAGTAAAAAGAAATGTTAGGGTGACGAGAATTAAAATATTCAAAAACAAATCAACATGTGATAATTCCTTAAACACAAGGAAAGTATCATCTACATACCTACGGTAATACAAAGGTTTGAAAGCACTAGGGCATTCAGACATCCAAATCCTTTCACAATAACCCATGAAGCAATCCGCATATACAGGTCCAAGGAATTTCCCATAGCTACTCCATCTATTTGATTATATAATTTACCATCAAAAGTAAAAATACCATCAGCAGTTCTAAATGTAATAATTTTTGCAAGTCTATTTTATTAAGTCCAAACCCTGATAGATGGTTTCATATATATTATTAAGAATAATGTCGGTTGTTTCTTTTAATGGGATATTGGTGAAAAAGAGGTTACATCGAAACTAGCCATTATAACATCTTGGTTAAAATTGAAAGAGCATAATTCTTTAACAAATTTGGAAGAATTAGATATATTAAATTCACCTAAAGTTAGAGGGTTTAAAACTGGAACCAAAAACTTAGACAGGTTATAACTAAAAGTACCAATTGAGGAAATAATAGGTCTTAAAGGGTTTCCATTTTATGTACCTTAGGCAGACCTGTGACAAATAACCAGGCTTAGACCCTGAAGCAAATAAAGAGCTATATGTAGCTTCCCCAATCTTATCTCTCAGACCTCTAAGCAACCTATTTAGTTTGTCTTCTAATTTCAAAATGTGACTATAATATCTACATTTAAAATCCTAAATTTTGTATTGTCAGAGAGTATTTCATTAATTTTATCTAAATAATCAGACCTATTCATTAATACAACACCCTACCTTTATCTGGCTTGGTAATAACTATACTATTATCGTTCTTAAGGTTACGTAAAATATTGATTCTGTTTTTATTTAACTGATTGTCACCCTCCTTTTTCGATTAAAATTTTTGAAGGTATCGTTTGCAATTACGGAAATTTTGCTAAAAAGTGAAGTAAGGGTTTCACTGCCAAAAAATGTCACAGCCTCTCAAAGTTGAACATAGTTTTTCAAAACTTAAAAAATACTTAAAGAAATTGAATTTCATGGGGATCAAAGCAAAATCAAGACCAAGAGAAAGAACTTCCTTTTCATCTGTTGTTAAATTTCTGTTAGAAAAATTAAAAATAACTTACTACTATCTATTTTCTTATTAACGTCAACACCGAGATTTCTTAACTTTCTATTGTGTGAAGCCCTAACATCAGCCAATTTTTTCTCAACGTTGGAATCTAAAATCGACGACAAACACTTAAAATCCAAAAAGAAAGGTTGTTCTTTA
>NC_089781.1:64582737-64585237 GCF_040412425.1 Macrobrachium rosenbergii | reverse complement strand
TGCCTGTTCCTTCTAGGGTAACCACTTTCTAAAAATGCCTAACTGGCAACCAGGTTTAACCTCATAGGAGATATTGGTAGAAATAGGGTGGTTTCTCTCTCTCTCTCTCTCTCTCTCTCTCTCTCTCTCTCTCTCTCTCTCTCTCTCATCCATGAAGAGTATAAGCCCGTGCTGGTCACTCTCTCACTCTCCCAAACATATAAGTTTTGTGAACTGTTAATAACATTTAATGCTCCCTTGGTAGAATCTGATATAAGAGAGAATATATTGTAACAGACCAGAGGTACAAGTGTTTTTACTGAGGAAAAAGGAGTTGTGTAATGGTGTGCAGAGACTTTTATAGGGCAAAGTGGTGTTTACTTATTTTTTACCACGGTAAAAAGGTGAATGTGATATTTTAAAAAGGTGAATATAATCTTTTTAAAAGGTGGATATAATCTTTAACAGATTTTGCCTTACTGAAATAATTGTTGATGAACTTTTTGTGCATTTTTACATGTTCTTGTCTTTACATTTCTTTTATGCATTCTTGTGTTTATAATTTCAGTGTTACCCAAGATTTTGTGTTGGTGATTTAACATTGACTTAGTTAGCACTTTATATGTGTTGATACTTTAACACTGAATACTTGTGTTGATTCCATTTCTTAAGATTTCCTTTTCAAATTTGGAGTAAATCTTAATAGTTTGAATTTTGCTTAGTTAGCGTAAATTATTAATAAATATAAAGTTTTGTAAATTAATCTGGTTTAAGAATTAATTAAATCTTACATTGTTTTCAAGTAATAGTAAGTTGTTTTGAATTGTGGACTCTACTTATAACTTTTGAAAATAGAAATAAATTTTTGTATTAAAGTTTTAAAAGCAGTGTTTCATTTTGACCACCAGTGAATATGGTTATCTATGTATGAACAAGGTAAATGATAAACATGTTCTGTTCTCCTTCGTGTTTTTTTAAGTGAATTAGGACCAGGGAAACAATCATAATTGTTTGATAGAGTGATGCCCTTTCACTTCTAGTATATTTATTGCTTAATAGTTATTACCTCACTCATAACTTGATAAACTTAGATTGATTTTTTCAAGTGATAAGGAAGTTTTAAGGGATCACTGATACCTTTAGAGTGTTCAGTCGTAATATTATTGCTATGAGGTTTCAGGTATCTGGCTGAAGTGAGGTAAATATTTTCATTTAATACTTGTGTAATAACCAGGCACTTGATCACTTCGTGACTATATATATATATATATATATATATATATATATATATATATATATATATATATATAATATATATATATAATATATATATATATATATAATATATATATATATGTTATATAAAATATATATATATATATATATATATATATGTATATATAAAATATATATAAATGATGATGGAAGGAATTTTCTTGCATTCATGTATTTGTTTGTATGATTGAGGGGTTTAAAGTCCTACTGTATTACTGTTATAAAAAATATCTTTATCTTCGATGAACGGATTGCAACGAGACCATTTGGCTAAAAAGTTTCCATCGAACTTTTTGCCTCTCATTTTGGACATCCTAATCTTTACTGGTCCTTCGTTAACCAATTTCGATAACAATAGAGTGATCTCTTAATGAGACCCGTTCCATGATTAATCTGTCTTCTCAAGGTCGAAGGTCTCATCAGGAAGATCCTCTCAAAATCTTAATTCACAGCAAAAATGTTTAACAGCATCAAAAAAAGAACGAAAGCTAGATAACTAATGTTTCCCTTAATTCCTGCTGGTAAAGAGAGAATTATGAAAATCATCTCTTAATGTTGTAAAGTAATAAACGTTTAAAATTCGTAGGTATTTCTTAGTGGGTAAATTAGGTAACCGTTTTATTTATCTTGATAGAAACTATTTTGAGGTCTAAAATCTATGATAAGGTGTTAACTTCGTTATGGTAGTCCTTTTTTCTGTTGCACATGGGTGTGGGTGTTTTTTTGGTTCCTCTAATTTGAATTACTCGTTCTTTACACATAAAAACACACACACACACACACACACACACACACACACACACACATTATGCTATGGTATATATATATATTAAAATCCCATACTTTTTTCATGGATTTTCATAATCTATTACCTCTCACCGTGCTAAATCACTTCACTCTTTTACTGTGTGAAAATCCACTTGACTCTTCTACTGTGCAATATCCACATCAGTCTTTTGGCAAATCCCCCTTCATTCTTTTAATATGTTAAAATCCATTTCCTGCTGTTAAAATTCACTGCACTCTTTTACTATGTAAAATTCACTGGACCACTTTCCTGCATTAAAAATCCCCTTCACTCTTTTACTGGGTGAAATCCATATCAGTCTTTTGCTGTGTAAAATCCTCTTCACTCTTTTACTGTGTAAAAGAGCAAGTCTCTTTACTGTATTAAAAATCCCCTCCACTCTTTTACTGGGTAAAATCTACAGGTCAGCCCTTTAAACTGTATAAAATCCTCTACCAC
>NC_089781.1:64575850-64577237 GCF_040412425.1 Macrobrachium rosenbergii | reverse complement strand
GGCTCCATATCCCTATTCAGGCCGGTGTCGAGTAGGAGTGTCCTTTAAAACTCATTTGGCTAAAAATCACAATAGACTCTCAGGGGACATTGCTGATAAACAGACCATACCCCACCTCACACACCTGACAGGTGTCATGGAGGCGGAGTTTGGAAACTCATTAACATTACTACCCTCGTACTGTGTTTACAAATATGATAATCCTATTTTCATATATCTCTACTGCACTACCTTAAAAAGTTTAAACAATTTACAAATTTCTTTTGATATTAAAGGATCAAGTTTATACATCCCTTGACTGATATTCATATTGTTGTAACTTTCTTTTATGAAGCTAGATTCAATGATGTTCCTTTCCAGTGCATTATTAGAATATACAATCCTTTTGCCCCTTCCCAGTTGATAGCATGATTGTTTCTCACTAACATGTACAAATATACCACTGTTCCTTGTGCATATCTCACACATTTCTTATGTTGTTCAATTCTTTTTTCCAGTGCTTTCCCGGTTTTGGCCAATATAAAAGTTGTCACAAGACTTACACGGAATTTTTATACACACCCTTTAATATTGTCTGGGGAGTTCTTGATAAGTACATTTTCATTGTTGTATTGTTCTTAAATGCGACATTAACACCAAAATTCTTAAGAAGATGAGGATATCTTTCATACTATTATTATAAGGCAGAACAAGCAAATTGGCCAGGCCAATTATTAGTTCAGTTGGTTCCGCATCATACAAGCTAATGAAGTACTTAGTAGATATTCTCAACCCATTAGTAGGTACCATCTCAAATGCAAATATCAAGAATAATGTGGACCTGATAAATAAACTAAATAGTGTAGAGATTAATAGTGAATCCAGGCTTGTAAGTTTTGATGTTGTATCACTATTCACAAAGGTGCCAATAGATGATCTGATGGCGTTTTTATCTGAATTGTTAGAGAACACACAGCTGGATATCCCATTTTCTAAAGTACTTTAATTGAACTGATTAAATTATGTGTAAAAGATTGTAAATTTGAATTTAATGGTAAATTTTACTCACAAAATTTTGGTATGGCAATGGGAAACCCTCTATCCCCAGTGTTAAGTAACTTATATATGGAATTTTTTGAAAAGAAGATATTAAACAACATAATCCCACGTAATGTAACATGGTTTAGGTATGTTGACGACATAATTTGTGTATGGCCAGGAAACCAAGATGTAAAAAACTTTTTTGCTAAGTTAAATCAATTAGTACCATCAATTAAATTCACGATGGAAATGGAAAATGATGGGTGCTTTTGTTTCTGGATGTCCTCCTATGAAGAAATAGTAGTGGGTTTAAATATAGTGTGTATAGAAAACCCACTACTATTTCTTCCTATGTACATTTCTATTC
>NC_089781.1:64535850-64573350 GCF_040412425.1 Macrobrachium rosenbergii | reverse complement strand
CTTTTATGTAGCTAGATTCAATGATGTTCCTTTCCAGTGCATTATTAGAATATACAATCCTTTTTGCCCCTTCCCAGTTGTGTATGGCCAGGGAACCAAGATGTAAAAACTTTTTGCTAAGTTAAATCAATTAGTACCATCAATTAAATTCACGATGGAAATGGAAAATGATGGGTGCTTACCGTTTCTGGATGTCCTCATACGAAGAAATAGTAGTGGGTTTAAATATAGTGTGTATAGAAAACCCACTAACATTTCTTCCTATGTGCATTTCTATTCTGGACAAAGCAATAAGGTTAAAAAGTCAGTGTTTTCATCTATGTTTTTAAGAGCATTACGGGTATGTAGCCCTGAATATATTGATGATGAAATAGATAAGATTAGGAATGCAGGCAAGAAATTGAAATATCCTGATAGTGTATTAAACAGTGCATATGAAGCGGCAAAAAAGACTTTGTATCAAAACCAGAAAGAACCTTACAACACAAAAATTTGCTTGTTCTGCCTTATAATAATAGTATGAAAGATATCCCTCATCTACTTAAGAATTTTGGTGTTAATGTCGCATTTAAGAACAATACAACAATGAAAAAATGTACTTATCAAGAACTCCCCAGACAATATTAAAGGGTGTGTATATAAAATTCCGTGTAAGTCTTGTGACAACTTTTATATTGGCCAAACCGGGAAAGCACTGGAAAAAGAATTGAACAACATAAGAAATGTGTGAGATATGCAATAAGGAACAGTGGTATATTTGTACATGTTAGTGAGAACAATCATGCTATCAACTGGGAAGGGCAAAAAGGATTGTATATTCTAATAATGCACTGAAAGGAACATCATTGAATCTAGCTACATAAAAGAAAGTTACAACCATAATATGAATATCAGTCAAGGGATGTATAAACTTGATCCTTTAATATCAAAAGAAATTTGTAAATTGTTTAAACTTTAAGGTAGGCAGTAGAGATATATGAAAATAGGATTATCATATTTGTAAACACAGTACGAGGGTAGTAAGGTTAATGAGTTTCCAAACTCCGCTCTCCATGACACCTGTCAGGTGTGGATCGGAGGTGGGGTATGGTCTGTTTATCAGCAATGTCCCCTGAGAGTCTATTGTGATTTTAGCCAAATGAGTTTTTAAGGCCACTCCTACCTCGACACCGGCCAGAGTGGGTATATGGAGCCCTAACGGTTGTGTATGTTCGTTAGTACTGTTCTTGTAGTATATATATTTGTGACTTCTCACACTCTGTATCAGTCCTTCGTCAATGGCTTGGAAATAAAGTCGAAACCGGTCAGACCTACACCCTGCTTTCTTATTTTTCACCTGTGGTAATGTGTGATATACATATATATATATATATATATATATATATATATATATATATATATATATATATATATATATATATATATATATATATATATATATATATATATATATATATATATATATATATATATATATATATATATATATATATATATATATATATATATATATATAGAGTATATATATATATATATATATATATATATATATATATATATCGCTTATATATATATATATATATATATATATATATATATATATATATATATATATATATATATATATATATATATATATATATATATATATATATATATATATATATATATATATATATATATATATATATATATATATATATATATATATATATATATATATATATATATATACATGTATATATATACATTTTTATAAATATCCTGCTGTTCGACCTCTCTGCTGTATTTGAGTAGAAATATAAAAAAAAAAGCAAAGACAAAGCCAGAGAAAAGCTTCTCTGTGGAAAGTAGAGAAGGAGGCAGGCTAGTTGTTAATGTGCAAAAAATCAACCGTCCCAATTAGTGGATGGGTTAGTATCAGAGACCTATCCAACAGGGAGAGTCTCACCAGGCCCTCTTAGTTAGGGAGTCCTCTAGCCTCATTTTCCTCTGTACTATGTATCAGCGAGTCCTTGTTGTTCTTTCAGACTGCCCGCAAGCTATGGAAGGATTGCAGTTTACAAAAACCACAGCAACCTGATCCGACCCAAGAACGCAGAGAAAAACCAGCAGTCCTACAGACCACACGCGCTTGTTCATGCTCCTGCTTACCTTTTTTTTTTCCTTCTTTTTTTACTAAGTGTGTAAAGTCCCTGTTCAAAGTGTTTTCTATGAAGAACCTCCCGTTTTCTAAGGTGCCTTCACAGCTGACCCTAGGTTGCAGTACTTCAGCCTTTATTATCATTATGTAATTGTACATTTATTATCTATTCATTTTTGCCATTATGTACAGTGTATGTGCCAGAGTATTTTTGTGTCTAATCTTATATTTTCTGTACTGACATCCATGTATACGCCGACATCCGCACGCTGCTTTATAAGCGGGCCACTTTGTAAGCGGGCTACTTCCTAAATAAACTAGCAGTTCTTGTCTACCTGTCCTTTCTTTTGCACCCTCTCACAGTGGTTCCCTAAGCCATTAACAGACCCAAACGACGACTTAGTTTTGGCCCGATGAACCAACCCATGCCCTTAACGGACTAACTACGGCGCTCTAACAAAGGGTTCGGGCATTACCGACCCTCGTCGGCAAAATCACCGGCGTCATTAGCGGACCCACACGGCACGCTCCCAAGCATGTATTGACATGAGTGTTAACTTACACTCAAAGTGATAGCGCGGAATGAGCATGGACGCGAACATTCCCTCTAACATACAAATAACCGCAAACATCTCGGAGACAGACCTCTCCCTCATGCCCCTCCTGACGGACCAACCGAGGGCTGCCCTCAGCATAAAGCTGCTGCCGTTCACCCACCAAAACAAGACATCATGGCTCTGCAGGGTCGAGGGGCAATTCAGGGTGGCAGGCCTGACCGACTAAGTGCTCAAGGCAGACATCGCAACCAACGCCCTACCGGAGGAGATATACAGAAAGGTCGCTCCGTGGGTGACGTCAATCTTGAGCTTTGCCACCTTCCAAAAACTTAAGGCCTCTCTCGTCAAGACCTTCTCCCTGCCGGTCTCCGAAAGGGCCGCCCCCTCCTTCGACCTCGCCATCAACCCCCAGTGGAACACGAACCTCCTGGAGACGTGGCATGCCCTCCAGGACCTTCTTCTCCTCCCCGAGATGGACAGCAGCAGCAGACACAAGGAGGTTAGCCTGTTGAGGGAGATCCTCCTGCGGCAGCTACTCCCGGAGGTTCGTGAACAAATCGAAGAGCCCTATACACTGCCGGTCGAGGACCTCACAAGGACGGCGCAGCAGCTGACCGACTCCATGAGGGCAGCGAAGCAGGTTTCCATGCCTGCACACCCCATCAACAGCCTCCAGCCAGAGGACCCCACCGCAGAGGACATCAAGGTCGTTGCCAGGAGCCGGCCACCCCACCACCAGAAGAAGGAAAGGCCGGGGGCTTTGCTACTACCACCGGAAATTCAGCAAAGAGGCCGGAATTGCAAAACCCCCTGCCTTTTCGCCCATCCAAAAAACGTGGGAGGTGGCAGCCACCCTCACAGGCCGCCATGGAAGCAACACCCAGGAGCCTCGCACCAGTAGGCTTCTATGTCCGCGACACCGTCTCCGGCAGGATGATGCTGATCGACACTGGTGCAGTGCGGTTAGTGTTCCCGCCTTCCAGTGAGGACCGCAGACGCCCGCCGTACCTGGCTGCCTCCCTGACGGCCGCCAATGGGTCCCCCATCCTCTCCTACAGCACCAAGCTTCTACTGGTCTCCACCCTGGGCCGGAGATACAAGTGGAACTTCATTGTCGCGGATGTGAGGACCCCACTCCTGGGTGCGGACTTCCTGGCCCACTATGGACTGGCAGTCGACATCAGCAGCAAACGCCTGCTGGACACCGAAGTCCCGCCAGTCCCTGCCCCTGGTGCCGGACCCCAGTGCGCCCACAGTATACTCCGTTGCTCCCCACCAATACACCTCCCTCCTGAAGGAATTCCCGAGGTATTCAGACCCGAGCTTCGTCAGGTGCCCGGGGCCTGCGCCAAACATGGGATATATCATCACATCAAGACGCAGAGGGCCCCGACGCATGCAAAGTTCTAGAGGCTTCCCCTCAGCGGCTTCAGGAGGCCAAGGAGGCCTTCGCCGAAATGGAGCCTATGGGCATATGTAGGAAGGCCCCCTGCCCATGGGCCTCCCCACTCCACATGGTGCAGAGAATGGACGGCTCCTGGAGACCCTGTGGCGACTACAGGTGGCTCAACCTCACTACTGAACCTGACCACTACCGTCTCCCAAACATGCAAGACCTAACAGCCTCCTTCTAAGGAGCCAAAATATTTTCACAACTAGATCTTTTAAAATCCTATTTCAGGTACCAGTAGCTCCAGAAGACATCCCTAAAACCGCCATCATTACGCCCTTCAGGTCCTACGTCTTCGCCTTCTTTACCTTCGGCCTGAGGAACTCAGGGGCGACTTTCCAGAGACTGATGGACAGCATCCTGGGAGACCTGAACTTCTGCGTCTGCTACGTCGATGATATCCTAATTTTTTCCAGGTCCCACAAGATACACCTTCGGCACATCCGGAAGGTCCTGCAGCACCTGCAGGAGAATGGCCTCGTCGTCAGGTTTGACAAGTGCACCTTCGGCGTCGACAGAGCTGACTTCCTAGGCCACGAGATATCCCCAGGAGGCATCCACCCATTTGCATCGAAGGTCGAGGCCGTCGTTAGGTTCCCCACCCCTACCTCCGTCAAGGGCATACAAGAGTTCCTTGGGATGATTAACTACTATGGGAGGTTCATCCCTGGGGTCGCGCACACCATGGCCCCCCTGATGAAGATCTTGAAGGGCCGTCCGAAGTCCTTAGTGTGGGGCCCCGACCAGCAGCTGGCCTTCTCCCTGATGATGGCCTCCCTCGCCAAGGCAACAGCCTTGGCCCACCAGGACCCCAACATCCCCCTCCAGCTAACAACGGACATCAGCAACGTCGCCTGTGGGGCCGTCCTGGAACAGGTCGTCAACGGAGCCCCTCAGCCCATCGCCTTCTTCAGCAGGAAGCTCAGCCCCACCGAGTCCCGCTACAGCACCTTCAACAGGGAACTCTTTGCGGTGCACTAGGCGGTACACTACTTCAAATTCCTCCTGGAAGGTACGCCCTTCACAGTTTGGACGGACCACCAGCCACTGGTCCACATTTCACAAAACTGGGAGATGCATGGTCCTCCAGGCACCTCACAGCCATCACGGAGTTCACCTGCACCATCAAGTACCTCCTCGGCAGGAGGAACCCAGTAGCTGGTGCTCTCTCGGGAACTGAAATCAACGTGGTGCAGCTCGGGATCGACTACGAGGACCTCGCCCGGGAACAGGCCACCAACCCAGAGATTCCAGCTTACCACACCGCCATCACATCGCTGAAGTGGAGGGATGCGCCCCTCGCCCCTGGGAGGCCAACGCTGCTGAGCGATGTAAGCAATGGTCACCTCTGCCCACTGGTGCCTGCCTCCCTTCGTCGTCTGGTCTTCAACGTCATCCATGGACTATCCCGCCCTTCCAGCAGGATGACGGCCAAGCTGCTGGCGGAGAAGTTCATCTGACACAGCATATGGAAGGGCACAACGGCCTGGGTGAGGCAGTGCATTCAGTACCAGACCAGCAAAGTTGGGCAGCACTCCGAATTGGGGGTGGGTGACTTCCCCCAGCCGGGAAGGTGTTTCAGGCACATCCACGTCGACGTAGTGGGTCCTGTTCCTCCATCAGAAGGAGCTAGATACCTTCTGACAGTCGTTGACTGCTCCACCAGGTGGCCCAAAGCGACGCCCACGGAAGAAGCCACCACCAGTGCGTGTGCTGAGGCCCTCCTCTCCAGCTGGATCAGCCGGTTTGGTGTCCCGGACCATATAACCATGGACAGGGGTCCAGCATTTCTGTCGGAGCTGTGGACCACCCTGGCATGCCCGCTGGGGACCACTCACCACAGCACCTCCGCCTACAACCCCGCAGCCAATGGATTGGTGGAAAGGTTCCACAGGTCCCTGAAGGCGTCACTCATGGCTCGTTGCACTGCCGACAACGTGAAGTACCAGCTGCCCTGGTTCCTCCTCGGGCTGAGGACCGCCCCAGAGCCAACGGCAACCTGTCCGCAGCAGAGAAAGTTTATGGAGAGTCCCTCATGGTCCCAGGCAAACTCATCACGGAGGACCGAGACAACCTGACAACACAGAGTCTCCGCGACTGGGTTGGAAAGTTCGCCCCCTGTTGCACGCCCACCATTAACCAGGCCCTACAGGGGGCCTTTCCTTGTGCTGGAAAGAAGCAAAAAGACATTCCGGGTGGCCATCCACAGGAAGATCAACTGGGTGTCAATAGACCGCCTCAAGCCCTCACTCCTGGAGGAAGAAGTCAGTGGCACTCCCCAAAGCCCCCGCAGGAAGGAACGCACTCTCAGCCAACCCCAGCCGCAAGAAAATCTCGTGGGCCAGGGACCAGGCAGGGGAGCAACCAACCACTCCCATACGCATGACACCGAAGAAGTCGAACGCAACCCCCAGCTGACATCGAGAAGATGCGGCCCTCTCTGCCGCCCCAGCAGATACCTGCTTGGATCAGACGTTACCTACATTTTTGGGTGGGAGCGAAGATTGTAAAGTCCCCACTCAACAGGTTTTCTATGAAGAACCTCCCGTTTTCTACGGTGCCTTCACAGCTGACCCTAGGTTGCAGTACTCAGCCTTTATCATCATCATGTAATTGTACATTTATTATCTATTAAGTTTTGCCCTCATGCACAGTGTATGTGCCAGAGTATTTTGTGTCTAATCTGCTATTGTTAATTATCACATTATCTGTATGTACCTGTCCTGTTTGATGTAGAGGATAATTTTGACCTCGGGTCACTTGTATATTTTTTTGACTGACGTCCGTGTACACGCTGACGTCCGCACGCCGCTTTATAAGCGGGCCGCTTCCTAAATAAACTAGCAGTTCTTGTCTACCTGCTCTTTCTTTCACACCCTCTCACAAGTGAACCGACGTTACACGTTGCTCCAGACCCCAGGCGTCCATTGCAGTGCACAAGCAGCCGAAGGTAAGTCTGAAAAGAACCAGTACTTACCGTGCCTTAGCTATTCTCCCACTGTATTTCCTTACTTTAATTCCTCCCTTGACAGCCTATGACTAAAGATCCTGGTGGGACCATATTTCCTGTATGAAGTCGAGTATATGAATTATAATTAGTATTGCCTAGAGAGATTGTATAAGATTTTCCCCCTGCAGTAAGTAGGAATTAGGGAGAGGTGAATTATGAGTAATCCCCAGGAAAGCCTTGAGACTTTATCACACCACGTGTTGGAAGAAGAATAACTTTAATAATCTAGAAAACTACTTGCAAGAGCGGTTACTAGATCAACTCAGCTGCTGCATGATACCCTAAAGTGGGGGAAGTATTATTGTGTCCGAAGGAGATGAATTGGGGAGCTGTTACTAGTTCATGAAGATTTCCTCACGTCAAGGGATTTTATTTGTTGGGAGATGGTTGATCAATGTGGTTTATTTAATTCATTAGTTCATGATAAATCAAATATCAGTAGCCTCGTTACAACTGGCGACTGAATCTAATTAAGTAATTATCTGTCTTTTGAGGTAACTTTTAGCTTTAATTGATAGGATTACATGGGTCGTAGGTAAAGCAGGGCTATATAAATTACAGTAATTAATAATTAACTCATCCACTGAATGACCCACATAACAGTGGTCAACCTTCACCACAATCTCCAATTAATTCAGAGATAAAGAACTTGGAATGAAATTAACAACAAAGAAAAAAGTCAGATCATATTAATTTCATGCTTAATTCTTCCAAACAAGGAGACAGGCAAAGGTACAATATAATAGCAGTAAGAATACGATTTTTATAAAGAAATTAGCACAGGTAGGGAACTGTACATTAATTGAGAGCACCTATAATTTACAATTTACAAAATTTTAAAGAAACACTTTTGCTGCATTCAGATACCGAGCTCTGCATTCCACCCAAGGTAGTTTAAGGAATTAATATTTTGCTATTTCCCTGGCCAAGGATTAATGCATGATATTGAACTTTGAACGAGTTAGCTATTGCATGACAGCACTGGGAGAATGTGTGCCTAGCATTTCTCTCATAGGATAGGGCGGACAAATTTACTCAGAGTCCATAGCATATCTCACCAAAATACTAACCTTTCGTCACTACAGAGAGCCCACCGACTGGTGTGGCGAAGTTAATAAGTTTCCCAGCGTGGAATCCTATCGCGTTTCCTTGCCATTAATATCGCAAAGCAACGATAACTGGGTAAATTTCGTAATTTGCATTTTCAATTAACATAAATTCCGGCCAGTTAGGACGTCATGGAGCCCTTCCTTTATGTCCTTGAACCCACAGTAAGCATGGCGGATGCGTGAAGAATTTAATTCCGCATGAGAAAGAAAAAAAAAAGGCGAAGATTATAGTACATTCGTTTTCCATCTCCATAACGTAAAATCACTTTCATTGTTGGTGTATTTGGTTAAAACTTGTATTCCCACATTAGCTTCTTTCGTTTTGTGAGAGGAATTCGAGCGCTTTGTGCTTTCATTGTAAATAAAACACTACAGCTTAGAAGGTCATGTATCCCTCCGCCAGCCTGCTTCCAGCCATTTGTTTTGAATCAATCCCCGTGTTATAACAGGACTCGTCCGACATTTTGACCACTCTCCAGTCTGCCATCTTAAAACCCTTATTGTTGTTGTTTGTGCAATTGGTTTGTGGGGGCTTCACAGTCACAATAGCCTCTGCCTCAATATGCCACTTAGGGAACTACTTTGCCAAGTGTAGTAATCATACTCACAATCTCTTAGAAAGAAAATAAACTTCGATAGATAGGGAAATAGGTATAGGATTCAGTACACTAGGTGAAAGCAAGAAACAATTTAGTCAGGGAAACACTTCTTAGGAAATATAACAAGAAAAGTTCCTAAATAAATACACTGTCACAGGGAATTATATAAAAAGAAAACAAACTTCATCATTTAACCGTACTTATCAGTGTAGGAATTACGACTCAGGGGCAACAAGGAAAGTTAAGATTGCTAAAACAATCCCTTAAAACAGCCCAAGAAGATATATTTTAAAATAAGAAACCTGCCAGTGTGCAGTCACAATAATTTTACTGATTTTCTCAGGCAGCACGAACTTTGCCGGCTGAATCTCTCTCTCTCTCTCTCTCTCTCTCTCTCTCTCTCTCTCTCTCTCTCCCCATCCATTCAAGTAAGCATTCAACATAAATCCATCTTCATCGAAAGAATCGGGCGACATAGGAATAACTGATTAAAATAAAACAAACAAAAGAAACCCTCTGTCCCACAGATAGATGAGGACAAGTTAAGCTAAAATCACAGATATAGAAAACTGTTGGTCACAAGCGGGGTCTTTTATGCAGATCTGAGCATAAAACGTAGCCTTCCTCCCTTTGCATGAAAAGGCAGTAGCGCAGCTGGTACTAGGAACTAGTCACTCATGAGGGCCAAAAGTAACCACAATTTATTTTTTTTCTTTCCACAGTGAAGCTAATTTGAAGCCCTGTCATTAGCTGAATGGCTTACCTATCTCTTTATTTTTACCTTCCCTTTCTCTCCTACTTATTAGTTACACTCTGCTGGGATAGAGTGCATTTTCCTCGACTACAAATTAGTTGAACTCAAGTCAAGTGTTGTCCTAGAAACGCACTGGCACCATAGTGCCACCTAAAAAAAAAAAAAGGAACACAGAAGAGAAAAGACCTTTGTGACTACATAAGTTACACCAGTATATAGAGATACTGAGTGCCATCAGTGCACCTTTACACAGCTCACTCAACCACAGTGCCACCTTTTTGAAAAAGGTGCTACACGACTGAAGTGTCACCCAAATCTGAGGGACTCATCACTGCCCAAGTATGTCCAATCAACCTGGATAGATGCCCTTACCCACCAGAACCATGGCAACAGATAATCACGAGCCTTCATGGAGCTGGGGAAGGTGGCAGGTCTCGCGAGGTCCGACCTCACCAAGAGGGTCAAGGAATGACTGGATAACTTGGCCAAGCAGGAGAAGGAAGAAAGACTTGAACAGTGGAATTCTGAAGCCGAACAGAGGCAGTTGGAAGATCAAAGAGAAGAACGGAGAAGATAGCATGAACTAGCCCTCAAGGAAAGTGAGCTAGCTCTCAAAGAAAAGGAGCCAAGCTGGAGAAGGCTAGGAGGGAAAATGCTGAAGCTATGGCTATACAACAAGCCTCCAACCCCACACCTGCTGCACCAAATGCTCCGATCTCGAGCATTAATTCCCTCGTACCTGAGTGGACTGTGGACGAGCCCGATGTATGGTTGGAGACAATAGAGGCACTATTTAACAACTATATCACCACCGAGACAGAGCCACTGAGCTCATGACCCTCATGGCCTAATACCTCAGAGGGGCAAGCATTTACCATAACGGGAAAAACCTCATGTACCATACAGTAATTACAAATTGTAGTGCAAAACATTGTAATTAAGCTAGTTCATTGTCCTTTACGTTGGTGCTACAGCCATGTTCTAATAGGTTAGGTTATAGGAGATACCATAGAATGTACCATTTGGCTAGGTCTGAACATCACGGTCATAAGAGGTAGCAGATAATAACCTTAAGCACCTTTAGGCAGTATTAGGAGTCTATAGAAATAAGTGATTAACAGCTCATATCCCTTTCTAGATTCAGGTAGATCCTTAGCTTGTTAGATTGCAAGGAACAAATCTGCTTAGGGGTAAGAGTAAAGTAATTGAGGTGAACAGCTTGTTAGTACAGACCTTCAAGCCCAAAAGGGAGTGAAGGCCTCTTAAGGTGGGGGAGGGGGAGCTTTTATAAATATTCTGCTCTTCGGCCTTTCTGCAGTATTTGAGTAGAAATGTAATTAAAAAACCAAAAGCAAAGACAAAGCTTCTCTGTGGAAAGTAGAGAGGGGCGCTGGCTAGTGTTTATTTTGCTAAAAATCAACTGTCCTTAGTAGCAGATAGGTTAGTATCAGAGATCTATCCAACAGGGAGAGTCTCACCAGGCCCTCTTAGTTAGGGAGTCCTGTAACCTCATTTTCCTTTGTACTATGTATCGGCAAGTCCTTGCTGTTCTTTCAGACTGCCCGCATGTACCATGAGGATTGTTTACAAAAAAACCACAGTGACCTGATCCGACCCAGGAAGGCAGAGAGAAACCAGCAGTTCCTACAGAGCACACACACTCATTCGTGCTTGTGCTTACTTTGTCTTTTATGTTTCTTTTTTTTACAAAGTTTACTGACGTTACACATTGTTCCAGACCCCTGGCATCCATTGCAGTGTGCAAGCAGCCTACATGAAGGTAAGTCTGAGGAGAAGCAGTACTTGCCGTGCCTTAGCCATTTCTCCCACTGTATTTCCTTTCTTTAATTCCTCCCTTCACAGCCTTAGACTAAAGATCCTAGGGGGCTATATTTCCTGTAAGGGAAGTCAAGTATATGAATTATAATTAGTAATGCCTAGTGAGATTGCATAAGATACCTCTTGCAGTAAGTAGGAATTAGGGAGAGTTCAGTAATAAGTAATCCCCAGGAAAGCCTTGAGACCTGATCATACCACAGGTTGGAAGAGAAATAGAATGTAATAATCTAGAAAATTACTTAGTAGAGCTGTTACTTGATTGACTCAGTTGTTGCATTATACCCAAAGTGGGGAAATATTATTGTGTCCGAAGAGGACGAGTTGGGGAGCTGTTACTGTTCATGAACATTTCCTCACATCAAGGGATTTTATTTGTTGAGAGATGGTTGATCAATGTGGTTTATTTAATTAATTTGTTCATGATAAATCAAATATCAGTAACCTCATTCCAACTGGTGACCGAATCTAACAAGTAATTATCTGTCTTTTGAGTTAACTTTTAGCTTTTAATTGACAGGATTACATGGGTCGTAGGTAAAGCAGGGCTATACAGATTACATTAATTAATAATTAACTCATCTACCAAATGACCCACATACAATATGTATATACCGGGTGTTTCGAAATTAGAGCCCTCCTCCACAGAACAAATGGAAAGTTATGAAGTTGTCTGTTATAGCCATCTCCAAGTAACATTATTTTAAGTTTCTATTAAGCTATTTTTTCATTTTACATTTCTTGTATTTTCAGACTGAGTGACAGAGTTTGATACAGCCATGGCTAATGACTCAGAGGAAATCAGGTGGATTGACCGAATCCGGGCTATAACCTTCAGAGAGGCCAGGGATGCTGGTGCATCCTTCATTTAACGTTCCTGGATAGCTAAATGCATTAAAAAGAGATGAACGGTTGTTAAAAGAAACTGGAACAAAAATTCATATAACTGTCACAGTTGAAAAGAGTGAGAATCTTGAAGGCCTGAAGTCCTTTCTCAGGAGTCAAAAGACATCATAGCTGAGGCAGTGGGTAGACCAAGAAAGTCTTTACGTAAATTGGCACTTGAACTAGAAACTAAAAGGGAAAAGAAGAGAAGTTATAGTGCTGTATATCATGAGTTGAATAAATCTGGTATCAAGCCATTTCATGTTATCAGCAAGCCCAACATCAGTCAGCAACAGGGAGAAGACTGTACATGGTTTTGTGGTTCATTTCCTAAAGTTTGGGATGAAGCTGACTTTTTTCTATTTTCCCGCATCAGATGAAATTTTTATTTATAGTCAGGAAGTAAAATCATAAAATTGACATCATTTAAGGTAAAGTTGGATGATATCAGCGATGATGTGAGCTATCGCCAAGTTGTGAAATTTCCTGAATGTTTGGGAATTTTTCTCTGTTTCACAGCCAAATGAATTTCCTTAGAGAAAAAAATTTGGAATGGCTATGGAAAATCCCATTTTTTTATTATTATGCAACCTGATGGGTTTTATCTTAAGTAAATCATTACCAGAAATATTACCTGGCCATATTTACTGGGAAATATAATATCATATGATATGTTTTGTAACAACAGAAAATGTTTTAGAAAAGGTCGAATTCTTTAATACCATTAGTCAATTTTACATTGGTAGAAGAACTGACTTGTTTTAACGTGATTTTAGATGTTATTGCTTTTTGGCCTCAAAATGATTTAATTATCTTTTTTGTTTTCAGGAAGGAGACAAACATACAGGGGTTTTTTCGAAATTATAGCCCTGCCCCCTCTATAGCATAAACTAAAATTGATATGGACAAAAACAAAAGTAATTCAGAAAAGGCATTTATTCAAGTTTTCTCTGAGTATTTAATATTTTGTGTGGCCTCCATCTGCCTGTACCACAGCCTGCGTTCTTGAGGGTATGATTTCAGCAAATTGCAGAAAAGCTGAGACTCAAACCCATTTCCTGAGCACTTCGGTCACCTCTCTTGCAGGTCGTCGAGGCTTGGTATACCATCATACTTCACTATGTGCGCTTCAACACAACTTTAAGATACTACCAATGTTTTCACACACATTAAGGTCAGGGAGCTACCTGGAAATTCACTTTGACGAGAAGAAATCGATACCACTGTTTCAAAGCAGCTCCTGTGTCTGAAGAGTTTGGAACATGGTGCTCATGCAAAAAAATGTGACTTCTTCAACAGATAACACATTTTCAGGATTCTTTTGAGGAAAGGAAATACTCCACCAGTAAGCACAGTTTCTCTGAAGTATTCGCCATTCCATGACTGTCCTTTTCTTTGATGATCCACATTAACCATCCATTGTAAACTTATAGTCTATCACACACACACACACACACAATGTTATCAGTTTCATCATTTTCTTACTAAACAACTTTAATTCATCACCTTCCAAGATCCCGGATATAATTAATTCCAACAGGTCATCAACAGGTACGCTGGTGAGCAGAGGTTATAACAAAATTAATTAATGAGAATGTGCAAGCCAAAAATTATAAATAAAAATTTTGTTACAGTATTATGTTGTTTAAAAGGAAAATAAGCATTACATGCTTGTATAATTTTTTTTTTTAAACTGGCTTTGAAGTAGTTGTTATTTTAAAAGAAATGTTTTTTGACAAGGCAAAAACTAATATCTATTCCATTTTTAATTAAATAAAATCGATTTTTTCTCGGTTTTATTAGTCCTGAAAACAAAAGTTACTTGATCGCGAATGTTACTGAATTAGAAATTACTTTCGTCACAGTGACTAATGTTTGTGGATTATCAAAGGTTTTAAATGTATTATGAAATATTATGAACTAAAAGTCATTTTGTTTTGCAGTGTTATATACTTTCTATAATGTACACTTAGCAATTATAAATAAGTGGAAATTTTTGTTCTTTTTACATGATCGCCAACAGTACTTATTTACGTATTGCGTTTTAATTATCATTGTGACTGAATAGCGTATTCACTAATATTTCCATAGCATGGAGTACACCAATTATATACATGTGTAGCCATTTAGTAAGATATCTGATTACATTTGTAAATTACAATCCTGAATAAAGTGAATCTGAAGGAGATACATCAATTTTTTATAATTTATATATATATATATATATATATATATATATATATATATATATATATATATATATATATATATATATATATATATATATAGAGATAGAACTCCCTGTTTTAGTTTCTACACTTTTGATATTGTGTTGATTCTGTAGTATAGGTTTTTTCTTTGGGTTCTCATCGTCATTTATATGAGTTTTCTTATATATATATATATATATATATATATATATATATATATATATATATATATATATATATATATATATATATGTATATATATATATATATATATATATATATATATATATATATATATATATATATATATATATATATATATATATATATATATATATATATATATAAAGATAAAATCAATGAAGGAAATATATATATATATATATATATATATATGTGCATATATATATATATATATATATATATATATATATATATATATATATATATATATATATATATATATATATATATATATATATATATACAAAGACAAAATCCACGAAGGAAAGGGAAACACTGGAGTATGATGCGAAGCCTTCGACTCTGTCGTCCTTTTTACTTAACAGACTGGAAGAAGATATAAAAGCAAGTTTACAAAAACTCATATAAATGACAGATGGGGATTACAAAGGAGCAACACCCTGGAACTAAATACAATGGAAGAATTAGTGGAACTTCCAAACAGGTTAAAACATTTAAGAGTTTTTGATTAGGATCAACCGTTCAGAAGCAGGAACAGGACAATTGGAGATTATAAAAGGGGTGACTGACTACCAAAAGATATTGTACAACAAAATAATTTTCTTTGTAAACAATAAAATTTTTAACATTTTACAAATAAAATATTATATTAAACTTACGAATATATAGAAAATATATATGAGGTAAATTCAATTTGTAATAAAGTCAGTGATTTTATCTTTGTCATTATTGAACATTCTTCAAAAACAAGGGTCCAAATTATACATGCGAGGGCTAGTTAAAACTACAGTTGGAAGTAAGCTGGATTATTGTTGACTCCAAAAGATTTCTTTAAAGCAGAAATCTTTCTGATCTGAAATCACTGAACTTTCAGTCCACTTTATCCGTGAGATTTCACTTAAAATTAAATGAATATAGTACTGATGTTTGCCCCAATTTTGATAGAATACTTATGTTATTTAATACGTACATCTAAATCTTGCTAGATTGGAACAATATAAAAGAGGAGCAGTCCAACATGGAATATATTATGTTGTTGTTTTCTTTAGGGTTATTTTTCTATTAACATGCCTTTCAGTGTGTTATAGGGAAAAACGAGGTCAGACATTAAAAAGATTTTAGCAATGATCTATGTTTTCAAAACCACTAAATAATATGTTAAAAATTTTCAGCTCATTTTTATGTTACTTTCAATTATAAAACTTTTTTTATCTTCATTATGACAAATATCTAGTATATGTGAAGGATAACATAAATTCACTCCTATTTTTCTTATGTATTTAATTTCTTGATCTAAATGTTGGGACTTGGTAAATGTACAAAAGCTCGTAAAACATAGAAGAAAAATTAATATTTTGATGTTAAGGTGATGGCCTAATAAAATGGCTACAGTTAGGTTTGTTATTGGCTTCCTATAAATACTCTCGAATTTGGTATTGAAATAGTTCCCTATATTAAAACATATAAGAGAGGGAGGCAATTTGTTCTTTTCTAATTCTAAAGTAAACTTAATGATGGAAAATTTGGTTATTCAAACTAGAGAGTAAATCGTTTGCTAATTACCAGCAGGCAAAACGGATAAAATATCGTCAACATACTATACCACTTAAAAGATATAAATGATGTTAGGCAAATATTGTTTTTCAAAGATTTCATGTACAAGTTTGAGGAGGGGGATAGAGGGGCTGCCCAGTGCCTTACCACATTTCTAGTAAATGCACCATTGAATATAAACTTACAATCACAAACGTACAACCTAGTGAGTGAAATAATATGACTTACAGGTAGAGGTAATTCATGATGGATTAGCAGTGCAAAGTGTCCTTCCCTCGGGCTACCATTTTGCCTCCACAGTAGGAACAGATCTCGTGAATGTGTATATAGATCTTTAACCAAGTCATTCCATCCAGATATATTACGAGAGCTGCCTTGACGAGATCTAAAGGCATCCCTGCCGGAGGCAAGCATAGGGGAAATTATATTCGAATAGAATTCTTTCAGATCTCTCCTATAATGGTCTTTTCTACATTTTGGGTTAGTGCACAGTAAGGCATTTGCCGGTTGAACTATTGACTGCAGCCTGGTTTCCGTGGTTTCTCTAAAGGATCTGGTTTTCTGTTGGTCTTTAAAATCCCAACTAACAGTAGGTGGGTGATCAGTTAGGGGGTTCACGGTCGGGAGGGATGGGGTGTTGAATGACACCTGTAAGGGGATGTGATCATATACATTGCAAGATCGTAGCGAATGTTGCAGGTTGCAGTAGAATCATGAAGTTGTGGGGATGTGATGCAGTGGTCCAGCCAGGAGGATGTAATTGTGTCTATTCTATTTTGTACATAGGTATAGGAGGAGGGAGGGAGGAGCATGACATCGCTAATTCGGAGAGAGTGATTTTGACAGAAGCGAATAAGTTCGTTATAAAATTGTTTTGTGGGATGAGAATTAAGGTACATAGTTATACAAATATGCTCAGCAGTAGAATCGTGAATAATGCCAAAATCACCTAGATCATGTAGTATTGATCAAAATTATTGTTCTTTTCCCAGGGTATATAAACAATAATTATATTGTCTAGCGATTTGTGCCACAGGAAAGAAAGGCCCCCTTTCGGGCGGCCGGATACGATGTGATCTATAATTTGCTCTAAAGTCTTCATGCACTGAATCGCAGATGGCAAGGTCATGAGGCCAGAGGATCGCTTCTTGTAATGCAGTGATGCCTTTGAAGTTTTTGCAGAACATGTTTAGGGGAGGAATGTTCCGCTTGAAGCCAAAAACATTCCAAGAGAATATTTCTAGTGTATCCATGGTAACTCAAGAAGATGGGAAATGAATGAGTTGATCATTTTGGTTGAATAGGGGGTTGGCCACTGGGGGGTGGGCATTCACTCGGCTTGGGAAGATGGCTGGCACTTGTGGTAGAAGGCGAGTCTGCGCCTGAACACCTACTTGGGGTGTCAGTAAGTTCCCCTGGAGCTGTTGCGCATACCTTCACAAAAGAAATTACTCCTGCTAAATATTACCGAGATTAATTTTCTGGGGAAAATGATAAAAAATTTAAAAAATTTCTTTTTGGATATGGAATTAATGGCATCGTTCAAATAAGTTTATAATGCCTGCCATGCACCATGACATGAAAGTCGACATTAAAGTCATATCACGAAAATAAAATAAATTCAATGAGCTGTACTTATCAGCTATCCCCGCGTCGCTAATGTTAGGGATTGGATTTTATTAATATAGTTCATTTGGGAAATCGTGCCTTATAAGCAGTTTAGTATCATCTGTCTTATATTTTAATAACACACAATATTTCCAATGAATATAGGATATAGGAATTGAGCAAATTAGGTATTCTAAAAAGGGGAGAAGATGTTAAAAGGTCCAAAATACTCTATTTTAGCTATCTGAAATGAAAAAGGAATATAATTATTTTCATGTTCTGAAGGCATGTTGTATTTAAGAAATCAAAATAGCGCGTTTTGCAGTAGCCTATACAAAATTTCTTGTCGATAATTTCAACTCGCTCACCAGCAAGATACTGGATTATTGGAGGCGTTGGCTTCATATTCGTTTTCTGTAGCATCTGATTTTTGTTCCGTTGAGCTAGGCAGGAAACTGCCTACGTGTCATTTCAGTCGGCTTTCACCGGTCATCGTTAGGATGAGGAATCATACTCTTCTGCCGCCTCCACTCAAAAAAACGAAAGAAGAATGAAGGAAACCAAATATAACATTTCTAAGTAAAAACGATATTGCATATATATATATATATATATATATATATATATATATATATATATATTTATATATATATATATATATATATATATATATATATATATATATATATATATATATATATATATATTAGCTGACCAACCCGGCGCTGCCCGAAAAAACTCTGAATAACATTCGATAAACTATCTCTCTCTCTCTCTCTCTCTCTCTCTCTCCTCCCTAACACCCCCTCTCCTCTCTCTTCCTCTCCTCTCACTCTCTTTCTCTCTCCCAACACACCCATTCACTATCATAGAATTCAACAACCTTAGGCCATGTATTCACAATCAAGTTTACTTGTCATTTCTTTTGTCAGTTCATCGAAACTGCAGTTAAAACTTACATGTAGGCGTAATAGTTTCAGAGTGGAGACATCAACTCACCAGAACGGATGAATCCAATGGTATTTAAGTAACTCATTTGACCACTGACACGTTGTGACAGTTTAGCACCACTCGCTTCAGTTTGCCGCTGTATTTCATTCAAAGACTCTAGATTCTCTGATCAGAATATGTATAAATTATGTATAGATGTTATTCATTTCAATGCTAGACCCTTCAACTCTATTAGTCCAAATCATACAATAAAAATTTAAAACAATATTTCCATGTAATAGACAAGTTGGCATAGGCCCAGGCCAATGCTGTCTTTTTATGGTATGTGTTACTGGCAATGAAAGTGAACTTCACTATCCAATTACAAAAAGTTGAAATCCAACCCATCAGTTCTAATTTAAACTCATCCATTAACATTGCATATGAGAATAGATATCTTTTTTGATAAGAAATATTTAGTCTATACTCTGTTATGCCTTTTTACTTCTTTCCTGCTATCAAGTGAATTGCTGCAACAGTTAGTCCTCCACCCAATCATCATATTAAGGAAAAAAAAAGTGCAAAACACTTTACTATATGGCTAACTGAACGTCACGAAGCAGTTGCTATAGCGAATTCCGAAGGTAAAAACGAAGAGATTAATGAATTGATGAGGAAATTCGCATTTGTTGGGCTACCATACATCTGAGGGTTTGTAGTGGGAGGAGTTTAATGACGTCACAAACAGAAAAGTTAAAGCTTTCACCCAACACTGTGAGTTCCATAACATTACTGCAGAAAAGGTGGAATAAAAACGAGAATTTCATTTGTTTTGTCTGTGTTTGGATGTCTTTCTACGGGGTAAGGGGTTTGATTTTGAGTTATATACCTTTCTGTGATGTAGAGTCCTGTGTGCAAAATTTTGTCTTCTGGTCAGTCAAACGGTTCAGATTTCTATCGTGGCAAGAAACAAACATACAAAATATCCACTCTTTATATATAGGTACACACACACACACACACACACACACACACACATACACACACACACACACACACACACACACACACACACACACACACACATATATATATATATATATATATATATATATATATATATATATATATATATATATATATATATATATATATATATATATATATATATATATATAGTGAAGGTGTTAATACACTCAAATAAAATATATTTTTTACAGGTTTTGACAGTCCATCATAACATGAAAGATAATGTCCATGAAGCTTAATCCGCTTTTAATACAAAATGACTCAAATATTTATAGAAAAATGTGTATATCCAACAACCGTAAAACTGCAGGTACTGAAAATAAGGACTTTAGGGTTATGATGTATCATCATTATGGGGTATGTGAACTTGTATATGTATATACAGTAACTCTGTTTACAAAAATGTTGTTATTAAAAATAATCTCTCATTGTGGTGATGCTTGGCTGTTTTTGAACTCCTGTTAAATCCACTAGAAAATAAATTCAGCCCTTGCCAGTCTGCATCTGCTAGCATCTTGTACTTCGATTGTATCATTCAAGCACCTATGTTTTTTTATCAAGTTGAGTTAACAGCTGAAAGTCTAAGATCACTAGACAAGGGCCAAAGCAAGATTGATACTGCTGAACATCCTAGTTAGTATAATAACCTATGATGTTGGGACAAAACAATATCAGGCATTACTGCAGTGTAATTTGTCTGCGTCCTTTCATTGGAGATTTTTCAAGAATCCAGCAGAAATTCATCATAGAGTCGCTGTCTATTGTTGTTCTAAGCTTGAGTAATTCAGGTATGTTGACCTCCTTATTATCAAGTGTCACAACACACCTTACCTGTCTTGGTTTCCATCAATGGCTTCTCGTGATTTCTGCCTTCTAAGCGGAAGTTCATCCTCAATATCAGCTTCTCACTCTTTAGACGTTTCCATCCATTTATATAAAAATTCTTACTATTACTATCGTCTCATATATATAGAATAATGAGCCTTTCTAATGATGTTGGAAAATTATATTTTTCTTTGCTAAGACCCGCTTGTGCTTCACATTACTGGTTGTAAATGAAGTTTTTATTTTAGAGGGCATTTAGGGCTACTTATTTGTAATCGTGAACACAACAATCACTAATCCTCACACGGCCACGTGTGTTATGTTCATCAGATCCCTGTCAACAGCCAAATCACCAGTCACAAATTAGTTCAATTCTGTAACTTTCAAGTGGGACAAAAATCTATCTTTTCCTAGTTTTATTTCCTCATTCTCGCCTTCTGCAACTCCCCAGTAACCATCTTTTTTTTTTTCATTTCACACCCAATATCCACTTCGTATCTCACCTATCAACACAACATTTTTGTTTAATTCTCCTTCCCAGTCTCACTGGATTTTCACCTTGTACCATCCCCTCATGGAGCAACTATTCAGCGCCATGTTTAGAAACAGCCGCATTTTTTGATAGAGTGACCGACGTCATTCGAAAAACTACACAGCGTCCTCGCATAACACATCCCCATCCTGCGTCCACTGGAGAAAATGTAGGAGAGGGGAGGAAACTGGGCTGCACAATCACATTTCATACTGATTGTAATTGTGTGGCTGGTAATTTAACAGTGTCACCAGGCCTCGGAATTAAAGCCCGTCCCTGGGCGATCTCTTTCATGCAAAATGAATATATTGTACGACCAAATCTAAATTACACCAACATAAACAAGATTCTTCTGCCCATTGAAGAGCTATATCATCATCATTAAGAAAGCAGCCAGCCTTAAATAACCATCAATCATTGCACTCTCTCTGCAAGCGATTACACCTATGATAATCTCCTCATGGAGGAACAAAAACAGACAACACTCAAGCTACCAGAAGTTTCTAAGCACCCTTATATGCCCTAAAATTACCCTCAAATGACCTTTTAAAAATGTGAATTATAGTTGTCTGTCTCATATGTTTCCCCATTCGCTACTTTTGGTCTCTTTAACTGAACAAACATCATCAACCCTGATAGCCAGCTGCCCTCTTACCCTTGGTAAAGACCGCAAATTCTCATTTGTTCATAGATTCTAATTGTAAAATTTGCTCTTGAAAGTTAAATGTAAATCTTTGAAAATCTATAGTTGTTGTTACTATGGTTTGCGCCGCATCATGTCCACTTTCATAATTATAGGAAGAATAAGTCCAGGTAAGTACGTGAAATAAAACCCTGCCTGTCTCTATTGTTCGCTTGTTCCTTGAAATTGCAATTTCTATTTTTTTTTCCTTTATGGAATACAAAGCCAATACCGGTAGCTCATATGTAAAGTGTCAACAGCAAAGCTCTATATCCTGCTTGAAATCTAAATTTCAGACATTGCAAATGGCTCTCAAGTTACAAAATTTCTGACATTTCTGTGATTTGCATGTCAGTATCATGTTTTACACACATTATTTCCAAAATTAACTTCTCAAAGTCGTCAATGCTTCACTCAACCTGCCTTATTTGACTTTACATCTAATGTCTTTTAAAAAGTATTATCCCAACGTTCTGTCCATGTGATACTGTTAATGGCAATCACAGAAAGAAAGATTACTTTACGGTACTAATAGGGCGTCTCCCTCCCCCTCCCCTCTCCCCATATACACATATATGCTATTACATATATATATACACACACATATATATATATATATACATACATATAATATATAAATACAGATACATATATATATATATATATATATATATATATATATAAATATATATATATAGGGTACATACATATATATTATTACACACACACATACACACACACACATACACATATATATATACATATACACATATACACATTATATATACATACATATACATGCATATGTAGTTTACTAATTGCTCTTTCCTTACCTCACTTTGTTCTTGCAAATTAGCTCCATTTCCTCCCAAACAGCTATTCACCAAGTTCATTATGTCTAGTAGTGAATTATAAATTTTTTTAGCTTTGGATATTTAGGTTTGAAAATGAACGCCCCAAGACACCATTCTCAAACCCCATGACAGAGAGAGTATATATATATATGGAGAGAGAGAGAGAGAGAGAGAGAGAGAGAGAGAGAAGAGGACGGATAAAACAAAGATTCTGTAATTTAAAACTCTAATTAAAGAAAAATAATTATTGCTGGAGAACAAAATACATTTAGAATAAACCAGTTTTATAAACAATGTCATCAGTCCGCAAACGGGCCAAATATGAAATTTTCAGCCGGTTTGCGGTATTCTAAAAATAAAGTGGTTTATCTCTTTAAAGACTCTCAGCCGATCCTCGCAACAAAACTTTCATTAATATTCTGGGTTGTCTACTTAGACTTCATGCACATTTCGCCTGAGCTTTACCTTAAAAATCAATATTAATGATATCCTCTTTTTAAGGTGATACTTATAATTTGCTACCTTCGGTTCAGTGGGGAGGGGATTTTGAATAAATTAAAACTCAGAATCCGCTATCACTGATCAGGCATGACATTGCTCCCAGGTTTGCCAGGAGGCATTCCCTTTGCAAGTTATTGCCAATTGTCAACAAGCCGTCACCGCGCTCACTACTGGGCAGAACGCAACGAGTGGAATTCCCATTAAGTGATTACCCACAATGTTACCAGAACTGTCACAACAAAGCCCTCAACATATTCGCCCGTGTTTACTACAATTCACAACAACAATCCTGCTAAAAAATCTTTTATCCACACGCGGAGTTTTACACAAACGTACAAATACTTGTACTTTATTTCTGTTAGCGTTGAAATAGTCTGGGAGCAAATATTTTTTTTTTATTCATTCAAGGGGCATAGATAGATAATTTATTTGTTTTTCCTTTCTCTCATACCTAATTTCACTCTTATTATATTGTCCACTTGTGATATAAAAGAATATGAAAGGGCTAACTATCTAACACGAATGGGACATAAATCGCATGAATTTTCATTAGACTATGAAATTATTGTGTTTTTCCAAACTCAGATAATTACATTTTTGTAAAATATTTCTTGTAATCGCACTGTCATTAATTCATTTCAACCATAGTAAATTTCATTCTCTATAAAGAAATGTATGTATCTCTATAAATTAGCTACCTTTGATATTGCATACATCATATTTGTTGTGAAAGCTACAAAATGCATTGTTCATGGATACCTCTTAAGACGCAGATATTCTGCTATTATTTGGAAATATCCAGCGGAATCTTGACATTACTGAAATGTATTGCCATTTCTTTGTAAGTGGAACAAGCAAGTTTATTGGGGTTAAGAGCTAAGCAACTGGTTATCTAAAAAGTCGAAAAGCAGTTTTGAGATTGGCTTCGGTGCTGTCATACTTTAGGGGAAATTAATTATTTTAAGATAATTCTCCCAAATCCTAAATAAATAATGCTATTCAAAAAATCAGAAACAGAAAAAAACTAAAACATCCTAAAAAACTCCAATGTTTAAAAATTTCTATATATTTCTATATATCATGCAGAGAAACACGCTTGACAAATATATCTAGTTGAATCGTCTTCGCTCCTTATTTTAGGTAGCGTGTTAAATGCTTAGTTAAGTGAAGAACAGATGGACTGTAGTAACTGATAGATTGGAAAACTGGATAACAAATCTACAGACGGAAATATAAACAGAAATAAAATTCAGCTATTAAAGAAATTTCTTTTTTTGAGGAAAACTAGTCATGTAGAAAAATTTACTAGTTCTTCGCTGGGTGAGCGGGTTCCGTTCTCGGCTACCACTCTGATGGTCGCGAGTTCGAATCTCCGACCGGCCAGTGAAGAACAAGAGAAATTTGTTTCTGGTGATAGAAATTCATTTCTCGCTATAATGTGGTTCGGATTCCACAATAAGCTGTAGGTCCCGTTGCTAGGTAACCAATTGGTTCTTAGCCACGTAAAAATAAGTCTAATCCTTCGGGCCAGTCCTAGGAGAGCTGTTAATCAGCTCAGTGGTCTGGTTAAACTAAGATATACTTAACTTAGTCCCATTTCTATAAGGGATCGCCATTTCGTAGGAGCAGCTTCCATTTACCTCTTCGGTGCTCTTCTGCTTGGTGAAGTCCCTTCTCCCTCAGGTCCTCCCTCACACAATCTCTCCATCTCTTTCTTGGTCCTCATTGTCTTCTTCTATCCTTCACTTCCATCTCCATAGCATGCTTTCCAATATGGTCTTCCATCCTTCCCTGTAGGTATCTGTACCATCTCACTCTCCCCTCCTGTACTTTCTTTGATATTTCAGCGACCCTTGTCGACTACTTATATACTCATTCCTAATCCTATTCTCCTTTGTTACACCGGACATCCATCGTAACATTCTCATCTCTGCTATGTCTACTTTCTTCTCCTTTGTTTTTAGCATACTTTCATTTCTGTACCATACAGCATAGATGGTCTTACCACTGTCTTATGGGAATTTGATTTAATCTTTTGTGGCACTCTTTGTCACAATGGACCTATAGGTAGCCTTCCACCATTCCAACCTGCTTGCATCTTATGTTTTACTTCTATTCATTCTTCCACCAGCCTGTACTATTCTACATAGATCCTAAAAGTTTTTGAACTGCGTATTCTCTTTATTTCTTCTCTAGCTAACCTTACACTGTCATTCCCTCAAGGGTGGTATTTATATCCAACCTCATCTCAAATCTTTAAGTCTCTCCAACACTGTTCCTCACCCTGGTATACACATTCCGATACATCCTGAATCATAGCTGTATATAATTTCCTCTGGGACCATCTTCTCCTGAAACTACTCCAAATTTCCTGTCTCGGTATTTCCTGTCAGGTCTTTTCAAGGTCTATGAACGACATATGTAAATCCCATTGCTTCTCTCTGGAATTTCTCCATTAGCTGCCTCGGAAAGCACATACAATCTATTGTTCCAATCCTTCATAAATCTCCATCTGTTCAGAATCCTATTTCTACTTCCTCTTAGTCTGGCATCTATCATTCTTGCTAATATTGTAAAGGTGTAAAGTACCAGTTTAATAATTCTATAATTACCACTCTTGAACATCCCCTTCCTCTTTGAACATTGGGTATAAAGATATTTTCCTCCTCTCTTCCGGTATCCTCTCTTGATCTAAAATCTTTTCTATTAGAATATAAAGGATTTCCGCTCCGTCATCTCCTAATGACTTTCATACTTATACTGGGATCAAGTCTGGTCCTGTCGCCTTCCCATTCTTTGTCTTTAACTCTTGTCTAGAGAAACCTTTCTTATTAGTCTTCACTTTCCTTTATACCATACAGCAGATGTTCAAAATACTTTTTACACCTTTCAAGATATCTCTTCTAAGTACAAGACTATTTATTCTTTTTAATTTTCTTGATATGTCTGATATCTTTGATTTGTGTTTTGGCCTTTTGATACTCTGTAGCATTCCATCCTTTGTTCCCCAGTTCTGTATGTACGTCATCATACTCCCTTGACTTAACTTGGGCTACCACCTTGTTTACCTCTTTGTTTTTCTCCCTAAGCCTGTCCATGTCCTCCCCTAAGTGCAAATCTCCTACTCCCTTCTATGCCTTCTCCTCTCTCATTGGCTTCTGTATGTCTTCATCCCACCACACCAGCCTCCTTTCTCTGTCATTCCAGCCAAGAAGTTTCCTGCTCTCCTGTCCACATTTCCTAATTACCGCTGCATTATGTGTCCACCATTTCAGAACTTTTTCAATTTTTTAATCAATTTCTTCCAACACCTTCCTTTTAAATTATCTTCTCTTATCACCATCCTTTAATAATTTGTATCATTTGATTTTCCTTACTCTTTTTGTTTCGGTTATCCTTTCTCTATTCAGCTTCAAGTCAATGCATTAAAGTCTACGCTAGGGTCAACATGGTTGCCTGGGATAACTTTGCAGTTTTTGACTTTCAATACCTTTGCCTTATGCAAAGAAAGTAATCAATTTAAGAGCATTCACCACCACTCCTGTAGGTAATTAGGTGTTCCATTTCTTTTAAAAATGTGTTTATGGCTGCAATGTCAGATACCATGGCAAAGTCCACTATACTTTCCCTCAAGTTTCTCTTACCTATCCCACGACCTCCATGCACATGTCCAATTATGTCATTTACACTCCCACATAGCCACCTAATCTGCCCCACCATAACCCTCTCTCTCATGCTTTCCCAGCTCCTCCATTAATCCATCCATTTCATTCCAGCAATAGTTCTTCTCTTCTTCTGTGCAACCCACTTGTAGTGTATATGCACTAACAATATTCATCACTTCTCCTCCACAGCATACCATCAATCTCGCTAATCTGGTACTTCTTCCCATGCACCTCCGTCACTGCATTTTTCAGTTCCCCAGACAGAACTATACCAACTCCTTTTCTACCTTATGCATTCACTCCACTATAAAACAATTTGTATCCATCACTCAGCTCCTTTGTTTTATTTCCTCTCCATCGTGTTTCTGAACACATAAAACATCTACTTTCCTCCTCCTCATATGATCAGCCATCTCCTTCCCTCTCCCGTCATGGACCCAACATTGCTTCTGTACACTTAAGCCTGTATGAGCTAATCTCTTTAGCTGTACCCTGCCCATGAGGCAGTAGCCCCACCCCACTCACAAAGTTAGGGGCAATGTACCTGTGAATCGTTTATGTAGTGAGCTGTAGCAATATTCTGGTCTATATTATGGGCCGAGTCTACATTATTACAATCTGCCATCTTCAAAGGACTAAAGGGGTTCGGCTAGCTGATACCCATCGGGGAATTATATATATATATATATATATATATATATATATATATATATATATATATATATATATATATATATATATATATATATATATATATTAGTTATATATATATATATATATATATATATATATATATATATATATATATATATATATATAGATATATATATATATATATATATATATATATATATATATATATATATATATATATATATATATATATATATATATATATATATATATATATATATATATATATATATATATATATATATATATATATATATATATATATATATATATATATATATATATATATATATATATATATATATCTATATATATATATATATATATATATATATATCTATATATATATATATATATATATATATATATATATATATATATATATATATATATATATATATATATATATATATATATATATATATATATATATATATATATATATATATATATATATATATATATATATAGATATATATATATGCTGTATATATATATATATATATATATATATATATATATATATATATATATATATATATATATATATATATATATATATATATATATATATATATATATATATATATATATATATATATATATATATATATATATATATATATATATATATGTTACAGGAACAGATCATACTTGTTTTAGAAGTGTACGAGCGTGATCTTAGCGTATCCGACCTCAGAGAAAGATGAAAAGGTTCAACCTAATGATCAAGCACTCTGCATTTTTTTTCCTCTCTCTCTCTCTCTCTCTCCCCTGAATCCTCTCCATCGTTTTCCCTGGAAGCTCATCCTCCTGACCTCTCTCCTCATTCTGACAAGCAAACTAAATGGGACTATTTAAAGAAACACAATCGTTTCTATTAAAAATAGGTTATTATTCAAATAACCTAACAAGAAATGAAATAAACAAAGCAAAGATTAAAATGCATAATAAATGAATTATCGAGTCAGATAACTAAACTCTAAACTGCAAGTTAATTCTGACTAAAGAAGTCTCATTATGCTAATAGCCTGAAATCCCAAAATCACACATACTCCCAAATCAATCTATGTCATGTCCAAAAAAATAGTCTACCACAATTCCACAGACATCTGTCGAAAAATTAAACATGATATGAAAACTCAAAATACATGAAATACAAACACAATAATGGAAAGTGTAAAACGCATAGCCAAGCTATGGCAAACGTAACATGACAAAATAATAATATAAAGAGGTATGAAGCCATATTAAATTCCCACACCAGTTCAAAAAGTTCATAATGATTAGAAAGTCATGGTAAAAGTCACAAGTCTAATTTTTCTCCCATAAAACAGAGATTTGAGACTTACCCACTCAAGCCGATTTTCAAAGCCCGAACCACTCCAAAGCCTAAGTGACTGACAATCGCAGTTCGTCACGTTAATGAAATGATCAAACTCACTTTTAGGGCAGATTTGGCTAATCAGATCAAATAACGCACGACTCACGAATATACATATACCGCTCCGAGATCACCTGACGCCAATATTGCTGAGGTTCTCGTGCAGAGAGAGCTGAGGAATCAAACTATTTATTGAATACAAAGATTTTGCAACTGACGGCTTCCATCAGTACCATCTCGCACCGAAAATTCTTTTCATCACACTATACCTTATAAGATTGCAGCGCCATATTTTCTGGAAATATAGTGCTCGGCCACTACATAAGAGCCGCCTCGCTTCCAATCGGCAAACTAAAACAAAAGCATATGTATAAAACATACAGATAGGCTATGCCTCACCAGCAATGTCTACTGCACTGCAGCTGCATGACTGCCTCATGACGCACTTCCAAGTCACTGGGATTGTGCCCTAGAGCCTTTACATGTAATCTACAAACAATAATAAGCTTTACTATCCCCATAACAAGAATTATCAGTAAAATAAAGCATAAGACAATTAAAATTGTCGGCATAATATATCTTGATACTTGAACATCACGGGATCGTCAGATGTCTTCCAACGTAGGAACAGTCACGCGCACCTTGGTTGTAGGTACCGCCACTCACTAATGTCATGGCGCGAGGACGATAATTATCTTCTCGAACTGAATACAGCATGGCTAAGTACGAAAGTCCGTAGACAGGATTCTGCAGGATGAGCCTAACAGCTTGGACTCGAAGAAACTAATGATGCCTACTCTGTTGTTCTGGCACATCATTGTAACTGCATTACCCTTTGCAAACATGACAGTAAGCGTCTCTGTGACACAATGTGGTAATCTCGCAGGAACTGTCTAAAGTCACATTCTGTCGGAGCCCGTCCATGAACTAATGATAATTCAAGCAACCACCTACAGATACAACCTGCAACTGGAAAATACTACTGTCACATGCACACTTCTCTCACCAGTACAACTTGTCTGTATAATCAACTCCTAACCTTTGATATTGATCTCTCAAAATGAACATGGTCTCTAATCCATCCCATGTCACTATTGAGTCTCCCAAAAGCACTCCGAAAAGGGTCTAATAACAAAAAGGTCATGTTACTGAACCAAACAAAACTAATAATGCAAAAGTCAAACACTACAAATGTGAACGAATTCCAAGTGTGTATCTCAGAATAATCACAGTCAACCTACCATTAAGCACAACAACTTACGGAACTCATCATAAAAAAATTCTATCCACAGAAAAAAATACTCGGAGAATCCTATCCAAACATAAAAGGCATCATATCTCATAAAAGACATAAAGTCTCTACTTCCTGGTTAGCAAACATTTCGCAACACCTGACTAATTCTCAACAAACAGCAATTGATTTAATGGCAACTGCTCCCAAGGATCTTAATAACTACAATTACTCAACATTCCTTCATTTAAAAAAAGAAACTGAGAAAAAATCCAAATACTCAAATTCGATATCCCAACCCGAAAAAGATCAGACTGTTCGGTCCTGATATACCAAGTACCTCACCCCCAAAAAATCCTAAATAACACACATATTGCGTCAGATGGCAAAACTCATCATAAATAACATAACACAATAACACACTAACAAACTAACACACTAACACACGGGTCAAATCTCGCAATGAAATTAGCCTGTCTCTAACTCCCAAAATCATTCAAAACAAATGATTAAGAACTTCAACATCTAAAATGAACACGAGACAAAAAAAAAAAAATAAATATCATATATATACAAACATCAACCCACTTATCCCTCTAACTATATACAAACATTCCCTTACATGACTATATACAAATGTCTCCACAGATCCCAACTTTCAACTCGAAGATATGGGTCAATTTCATTACCCAGTATTTACATCTTAACTACAAATCTATTCCTCTTTGATCTCATAATCTCAAAGGTCCGTGGACTTCGACTTAATTTATAATTCAGATCATTCCGAACATTCACTTTAATAAACACTCTATCACCCATCGGAAAAGCCATCCCTCGATTTCGCGTTACTTTTCTCTACCATTGCACGCGAACTAAGTTCAAGTTCTTACTGATACGTGCAAATCTTTCTCTCGTGCTGTAGTTTATCAACGAAGTGACCGTAACATCACCTTGAACTCGCTCTGGTAAATCAAAGGTCCTTTCAACTTGTACCCATACAAGCTGCTGCTGAGATATCTTAATTCTGTGTCATTCATCATAGTATTGATACTATATCGCACTTCATCCAACGATCTGTCCCAATGTGCATCGAACCACTCCACCGTCATGTGCAAAGCTTCGATTACTTCCTGATTCGCCCTCTCACATAACTCCATTTGCTTCAGGTCTATATGGGATTATAGATATTTCTTTATTCCCAGTAAATTAGCAAGACCGTTTAAAAGTCTTATTAACAAACTCTACCATTGTCTGTGACTTATTATCTAGAACAATTCATATCGACAAATTATCCTTAAAGAACGCTTATAGCAACTCTCAGATGATTTGCATTTCAGTGGAAAATCCTGACAAAGCGAGTCAACTCATCAACAACTACTAATAAATGTCTATAACCATAAGCTTGGACTCTGAGAAGTTAACAGAATATCCATATGCACTCTCTGAAACGGCCTATGGTACGGGATATGAACCCAAACGACACGACACTGTCATCGCTTGGCTTATTCAAGATTGCAAATAGCGCACTTCTTCACAAAGGTTTCTACTGTGGAAAACATATTTTTTCCAAAAGAACTTTGACCTGGATGCTTTCACGTCTTGTCCACACCTAAATGAGGGGAACCAAATTTACAATGTACAATGTCTAGAACTTGGTACTAGACTCTGGCACGATGATTTGTGTACTCACCCATGCTTCGAAAGTACTTCGCAAGTTATACTTAACTTTCCTCACCAATAAATTATTCTCCAACTCTAGATTCAGAAAAAGGGCAACTTATACCTTCTTCGGTGAAACTCCCCAAGAAATGCCCTAGCATCTTACAACAATTTATCATCATCTTGCTTTGTTCGAGTGTAAGCCTATGTCCTAAGTGACATTTTCACCCGTATTATAGCACACGGCATTACTCTCACTTTATCACGAACAACAATCTCTCCCGAGGACTGGGCTGAATCACTGGCTTCCCCGAAGTGCACTGTAGAAACGTGTATGTCCTCTACATGCCATATCCAGAACTACTAACATCAGAGACATTAGACACCAAATATTTACTCTCTTCTCCTCACATTATAGATTCGTGTATTCCCTCTCATCCTCAACTCTGAAAATATCTGCTCAATGCATCGGCAACTACATTATGCTTTCACTTTCAACATTTGAGGTTTGCATCAAAATCTCTCAATGCTAGGAACCAACGTGCTCTCTTGGGCGACAAATTTGACTTATTAAAAGCTCTAATAACGGTTGATGATCTGTAAAAATCTCAACTTTTTATTTCCCAACAAACAACATCTTAAAATGAATCAAGGCCAGAGACGATCAGAAAGCCTCCTTGTCCACAACTGGACATCAGCCTTCGGTCACTACCCACGCGCTTTGAACTTCTGCTATAAAAAGCAATTGGGTGTAATTTCCTCAAATTTCTGCATCAAACACGCACCTATACCTTCCTGACTCGCGTCAGTCACTAAGGTGAACGGCTACTAAAATCTGGAAACTTCAAAACTGTGGGCTACCAAAGGCGTTCTTAAGCTTCTCAAAGCTAATTGTTGACTTATCACCCCAAACAAACTTAACGTCTTCAGAATAAATCTGTCTACCGGAGACGCCGCTTGTAGAAAAACTCCGCACAAAACAGCGAAAGAAACTCGACATACCTAGGAACGAATCTTGTTTCCCTGGTTTTGGGAACTGGAAAATCACAATGGCTTAACTTTCTCATCATTCACTCTGACTCTCTTTAGAGATATGTCCTAGATAGACAATTTTCCTCTTCAGAAACTCACATTTGGCCACCGGACTTTAATCCAGCGAACTGTGAACGCTTGAGGACTTTCTTTAACACCTTTAGATGTTCTTTCAATTGTATTCGCATATGAGAATGTCATCCATGTACACAAACACCGACTTTCCTAACAAGCCATAAAGTACTGTGTTAACCAGTCTAGTAAATGTTATTGGGGACCCTTGTAATCCAAAAGGCATCCTATTAAACTCGTAATGTCCTTTGTACTGAAAATGATGTATATTTACGGCTACTCACAAAGGGAACCTTGTAAAACTCCTTGCATAAGAGATCTATAGATGAATATATATTCTTGCCACCGATCTCAAATAAACAAATCAGGCAAACAAGCTCCGGATATCTATCTGGGCATGTTTTTTCATTCAATTACGAAAATCTACATAAACTCTGATACTACCGCCTTTCTTGGGAACTGCAAGTAAAGGAGAAAATTAAACAGGAGAATTGGACGGTCTGATAATGCCCCACTCCCACCTCTGGAACTTCTTTTTCTACTTTTCTCTGATCTTAAAAGAATCTGATATGCTGAATATATGGGATTTGTACTCCTTTTCTAGGCGGATTGAATGTTCTAAACATCTGTAAATTCTAATTTATCTCCTTCAGCAATGATATCTAGATATTCTTTTCCAACACTTTCTACTTCTTATCTGAATAATTCAGGATAATCAACTTGCCAAATGTTCATGTAGAACCTGACTTCGGAACTGTTGCCCTCGTTAGAAACATATTCCCGTCTCCACAAAAAAACTCAACAATTTATGCTCTTCATTAAACCTCTTCAAAATCAATTATATAAGTACCCTTTGTGATATTTTTTCACTGAGTCTTGATAGCTAACTAATTCTACTGGAAGTCATGCCTGCGACTTGAAACTTCATTCACTGACACCGCACTCACAACGCGGTTTGAATTTCCCCGGTTCCCTCAACAACGACACTTGAGAAGGAAACTTTTCTCTTCAGCGACACTTTAACCAATGTAGGAACTCAGGTTGCAATTCAACATCTTCCAACAGAAATCCTTTGAAAGATCTTTGCGGAATATCTTCACTCTAATGAATGTGTTACACATGTCTCAGACTGTGTCTTAGGTTTCTCACAGTTTTTTCCTGTGTATATATGAACAAAACAACCTGACTACCTATTGTAATCCCTGAATTCCCAAGAATGTTGATGTTATGTCGATGCAAGAAGGGTGTCCTAGCAAAACCATTTCTCTACCTAAGGCTAATCCTTCTATGACCAAAAATGATTCTACTATTGTCTTTCCGCTGATGCAAAGCGTAAGAAATGACGAACCTAAAATATTCAGTTTCCCGCTTTGTACATCAAGCACACCGCCTCACTAGAAGAGACTAATTTTGCACTCTGAAACTTCGAGTGAAGAAGGTCAGCATATACTAAGTTAACTGAGCTGCTAATCAATGAAAATAGAAATTTCACTGCCATTAGAGAACTACGTACAATCGGCCTAGGTTCTAGTGACTTCAAAGCCTGATTACTCATTATCCTGTGTCCGTTTCCTCGAACTTATCTTGTGAAAATTCTGCTGTTCCTTTGTGTATCTAGAACTTGCATCATGTGGAATTCTCCTGTCATATCTAGGAAAACCACCCCGTGACTTCTGAATATTCTCTAATTTTTTTGTGGCTGGGCAAAAATCTCCATCCATGATTTGAAGATTTGCAAGCTGAACAATATCTCACTCTGCAATTTGATTTGATTATGTCCTAGTTTATCACAATTGTACAACGTATCGTTGTGATCAATTCCTCTCTGGAATTCTTCGATTCTACCGCGTACATGTCTTCGCTGTTGCATCATTTCCTAATGCTAGGGATCATCATTGTTCTGGTTTGGAAAACCGCAGCGACATCTTTGCACCTCCCTGTACAAACTACTGTCCAGTGTCGGGCATTTTGATAGGATTTAATCTGTGCAAACAAAGAGGATTCGTCTGTATCCTGATCAATTCTCTTATCAAAACTATCTACAATTACATCTGGGACTGACGTTGTGCTGGCAAAGTGTAACACCTTCAAAATTATCTAAGGAGATATTTATTTCCGTGTTACCATGGAGAAAGCCTGTTATGATTTCTTTAACTCACCTACTGCATCAAATAAATTCGCAATTGTATGTGACCAGTGAATCATTGCTCTTCTGAATTTAAGAAATGCTCTAAAATTCCAAACTGCACACTCACGTTGAACTCCGCCATAGCAGCTCGTAGAAATTTCTGCAGTTCATCCTGGGTTTTACACCTTCTGAACTCCGGAAACCACATGCCCGCTTTAACATCTCCTTTATCTAAATCTGAAATGACTTTGCTTGTTAAACAGGCCATTCGTAATTTTCTTTGGAATTCAGATAATTGTTCACTGACTCCAAATGTGAAAGCTTTATATTTTGGGTTGGCTTCCTGTCAACTAACTTTAAAATTAGTAATTCCCGCTACTTAAAGCTTGTCACTTTATACCAACTGATTGGATAAAGCATGTAATCGTCAGGCATTTTGTGAGTGATTAGACGCCCTGAGCATAAATAAAGATAAAAGAAACCAAAGAACACTAGAGAAAGGTAAAGAATTCTCTAAAAGAAGAACAGAAAACGGAGTTCTATGCGAATCTCATTTAGAATGGGGTACCAATTAATTTGAAGAAAATTGAGCTGTGCAACTCCAGACGTCACCATCTGAAGATATATGGAGGAAAACAAGCGTGATTTTTGAATCCACCACTTTGCAGCAATTAACTCACAATCACCACTATTCGCTAATTTATTTGGGTATTTTGTTAACCCTAAATTGCTCTAGAGATCATCCAGATCTATTTGATAACTCCTCACTCCCAATACTCGAATAGAGACGAAAAAAGATTCCCCGTATTAGCGCGTAATCACCCGTGTAGCCTATACACGTAAATCAACACTTTTAAGACTGACTGGTCGTTTTTGCCCCGAGACTAGTCTGTGTCTTGGGCATCAACGTTACCAATTAGTCTATTAGTAATCTCCCTCTTTCGCCACCATTGTGCTGCATGGGATACCGCTGGCTATCATTGAATCTGTTACAGAACAGATCAACACTTGTTTTAGAAGCGCATTTAGCGTGATCTTAGCGATCCACCTCAGAAAAAGACGGGAAAGGTTCAAACCGCATGATCACACCTTGCATTTTTTTTTTTTAATCCCTCTCTCTCATCTGCCTTCAGTTTCATCCTCCCGACTTCTCATTCTCATGCTAATCATCGGACTATTTAAAGAAACACAATCGTTTCATAAAAATAGTTTATTATTCAAATAACTCCTATAAGAACAGAATAAAACAAATAAGATTAAAATGCATAATAAATGAATTATCGAGTCAGATAATCCAAACCTCCTAAACTGCAAATATAATTCAGACTAAAGAAGTCTCATTATGGCTAATAGCCCTGGAAACTCTAAACTCTACACATACTCCCAAATCAATGAACTGAAAGCCGCGTCCAAAAAAAAAAACAGTCTACCACAATCCCACAGACATCGTCGAAAAATTGGGAACATGATAGGAAACCCCAAAATACAGCGAAATACAAAACACAATAATGGATAGAAACGCGAGCCTAAGCTATACAAACGTAACATGACAAAATAATAATATAAAGAGGTATGAACATTCATATTAAATCTCCTACACCAGTTCAAAGTTCATAATGATTAGAAAGTCATGAAAATCATGTCTAATTCTCCCATAAAAACAGAGATTTGAGACTCTACTCATCTGCCGATTTTCAAAGATTGGAACCACTCCAAAGCTAAGTGACTGACAACTGCAGTTCCACACGCTAATGAACGATCAAACTCACTTTTAGCAGATTTTGGCATAATCTAGATCAAAGTAACGCACGTACTTACGAATATATAACGCCCAGAGATCACCTGATCGCCAATATTGCTGAGGTTCTTGGCGAGCTGGAGAATCAAACTATTTGCTGAATAATAAAGATTTTGCAACTGATGGCTTTATCAGTACCATCTCTTCGCATCCGAAAATTCTTTCACTGGGCACCATGTACCTGGTAAGATTGTAGCGGCCATATTTTCAAATATATTTCCAGTACCACTTCTTGCTCAGTATAATAACAAACATCAATACTGATAAATGTTTGAATATCTACATAAACAACGATGTTACTGGTACAAAACTGAGGGTGTAGGATTGAATTCCTCATTAAACATGTAAATTATACTAGATTTGCAGAGAACTGAGAGTGCATTATATTAAAATTTATAAAAATACATCAATTTAAAAAAAATCTGGTTGGCCTTCATATGATGGATTAAGAATTATCATAAGACTTTATGATTAATATAATACTGTAAACTTAAAGAAAAGGAAAAAATATGCAAAAAGGAGGTAAAGCTGCTCCTGCTTCCTACTAACATTATGATGCACTGCAA
>NC_089781.1:64518350-64533350 GCF_040412425.1 Macrobrachium rosenbergii | reverse complement strand
GTTTTGCAGGCTTCCGTCTCCATTCGCCTTTATCTGAAAAAGGTAATTCAAGTAGTATATATATATATATATATATATATATATATATATATATATTATATATATATATATATATATATATATATATATATATAATATATATATATATTTATATATATATATATATATATATATATATATATATATATATATATATATATATATATATATATATATATATATATATATATATATATATATATATATATATATATATACGTCGTGCAATAAGTTTATTTTCATAACTTGTGTGACATATTTGTCTCTCTCATTCTATGTTTTTCTTTCCAAGTCGAATATAGACGTATCTGTCCAGCGTCTCTTCCGTAGTCAGCAGCTTACAGAGTTTGTTATTAGAAAGGGATTTATATGAAATGGGTAGCTTTTTACTTTAATGATGAAAGTTAATTACATACATAGGTACAATTATGGTTACAGTTTTACTATCTTGAAAACCACTCTTGCCAGTCGAAGTTCAGTTTCTGGGTCTGCTTACGTAGCCCATGGTCAGAGTATTGCTTATGGTGCCACTTTGGACAGAAGCTGGTTGGCAGCCCAAGGTCAGAGTCTGTGAACACTGAAGCTGGGGAGTGCCAGGTCTTCATATTGGTGACTATCAACTCAATCATCTTTCTCTGGCTTTGTTCTGCTCTGAAACTCCTGGTTCTTCTTGCTATCTTCCCATCTCCTCACCAGCTACTTACTGGAAGATTTTATCTAGCAAATTTCTCTTCGGAACAGCTTGATCGGAGGGCACAGCGTGGGTGCTGTGGAAATCTCTCCTTCGAGGATTTGATTGAAATGACTCAGGAGGAGGTGTTACTAGCACCTACCTATAAAGTCTAATTGGAGAAATGGTGAACTACTTCACTTTGTCCAGCCCCTTTTTATGGAAATTCATGTAAAGGCCAACTATTGAAGCCAGGATTATAGATATGGCTGGAATGTTAACTCTGATGAGGTGCTAGGTAATGTTTGGTCAGCTGAATCGCGAGGGCACAGATTCCAGATTTTATGACCGGTTTTATGGCCCTGGGCGCGATATACTCACTCACTGTTTTGAGTTCATATAAAGACGGTTTCCTGCGGTTAGCTTACTTGACATTGCTAGCCTGCAAATCCTAAACAACCAATTTAATTGTTGTCTTCTCTCTCTCTCTCTCTCTCTCTCTCTCTCCTGTCTTTATTCTCTCTCTCTCTCTCTCTCTCTCTCTCTCTCCTTATTCCCTCTCTCTCTCTCTCTCTCTCTCTCTCTTCTCCTCTCTCTCTCTTTTATTTAACTTTACATGGTTCTACCACTTTGTCCTAGTTATCCACACCGTCCCATGTGATAAATAAAAATGTAGTTTAAATAGATAGCTGTAAATTGACTTACAAACAAATTATTTATATGATTGCCCATGATGTAAAATGCATAGATATATGTAACACAAATGATAATACACCTAAAATAAGTAAGAAAAAATGGATATTAAATAATTCATGCTAATGCAATAATGGTAAAATAATAGAGCAATAATATATTGTAGAAAATTCATACATTATACAATGAATTATTACGAAATATTCATATACACAATGAATTATCACATTGTAAAATGGTTAACTGCAATAGTGAATATATAATGAAAAACCAATAACATATAAAGAAATTGGTAGTAAATCTGTCTATAAGAACATCTGTCTTCTTCTTCCTTGGCCCTTTTAATTTCTTTTATAATCTTCTTAATATTTGAAATTACATCACGTTTGAGAAAAATTGCAAATATCACAATTACAAGTAAGATCATGATTAAATTGAACAGATACAAAATTGGTGAAACCCTCAGAGTAGAAAACCATCCCACCAACGGCAACTCATTCAGTTGTTTTAATTTAACTGAGACAAGTGAAACCTTTGATATTCTTAGAATAGTTCATGTCAGATATGTTTTAAAATTTAGCCTAGTAAAATATGAGGTTCATAGTGCAAACTGGTTTGGTATAATCCAACTTGCAAGCCTTATCAAAAGCTTCTGGACATTCTTGTTCAACTTCTGTACTTAGATTATGGCAGCTGATTATGGCTGTTACAGTATCTAGTGAAAACACAAAAATTCACTGTTCTACTATGATGGAAATTAAATCTGTGTTTGATAAACTTGTACATGACTCTTTTTCTTGATTTTGTTGTCAACGATTTCTGAACACAAGGAAAGGCATTAGTAATTTCTGTAAAGGTGGACTAAGTACATAAATGTATTCTTTTTCCTTTAAAATTATGCAATCCCTTAATTAGGCATCAGTAATAAATGAAATCGTTAATCCATGTTCTTCCAATGTAAAACGGATGTTGTTGGCATTTGAAATGATTACGTTTTATTTTATCAATATGGGGAAAGGATGTATAGACATCAGTACGTCTGTATCTTTCTGATTAAATGGTAACACTAAAATAATCTTATTATGTACTACTTTTGTAGTTATGAGATTATAGTACATGAGAACATCTTTTACCATAGCGGTATAATGCCCCTCTGCCAAATAAAAATTAACTATATCTTCTAATTCCTTAGGAGTATCATTGGTGTTGGGCTTAATATCCCTTATAAGTTAAAAGACTGTGTTTAACACGTCTCTATGTTCTGCAAGATACCCTCTACCTCTTATAAAGTTAGTTAAAAATTGTTGGTTTTCTATCAGTATTTAGTTCCTTTGTTACATCTCTGCTAACTTTGTGTAATGAAATACCTTTTTAGCTTTTCATCTCTTTGGCATTTAAGTTTGAGAAGACAGTTTTATTTATCACTGTACCTTGCTGCTGCCCACTGTTCAGGTTTTTAATTGAGCCTTTCTTTTTCTACATTGGATTCAGTTGCGACTCCAAATAGTTGATTTAGTGCTGTTCCTATAAAAGTGATCTTTTGGACCTTGTATTTAGGACCATCTGGAATATGATTTTGAACATATACCTGAGTACCCATTATAAAGTCTGGTTTAGTCATATTTTTATCATCGTGCTTGGCATGAATTTTGTGAAATTCGTTAAAACATCCTGTTTGTTCTTAATGTTCTATAAGTACGTCTAGTTTTCCATACAATATAGTCATAATTATAAGTATATGTCTAGTGGTGTTGCATCGTCTAGCAAGGTATTAGGTAATTCTCTGATATCCATACAATAAGTAGTGTGGTGATTCTCCTATTGTCTCATTTACAGTATTGTTTATAGAATCACGTCTCTCCAAAGCAAATCCCAGTCCTTTGTATTAAGTCTAACTAAAGTTTTCAGGATATTCTTTATTTTACGATTTGTTCCTTCTGCTGCTCCGCTTGAACTTGGTTTATATGCTGCTATTTGACATTTATTTACCTCGTAAAATTCACATAATTTTCTTAAAAGCTCACTAGTAAATTCAGCCGCGTTATCAGAAAGAAGAACTTCCGGACATGAATTGTCTCGTGATAATTCTAGATTTAAGAGCTTTTGCTACTGTAATTGTATCTCTATTTCTTTCCAGATCGTTAGTATGGACTTTTTAGGTCCATTTCCTACTACTATTAGAGGGAATAAATAGATACGGCCTTCTACATATCTGGTTAGATAGTCAAGAAAGACTAGTATCTATTTATTCCCTCTAATAGTAGTGGTAGGAAAATGGACCTAAAAAGTCCATACTAGCGATCTGGAATGAATTCTAATTCTGATGGATATTTTTCAAGTGGAGCTTTGGATTTGATGTTAATTTTTATTTCTATTACAAACTACACAATTTTGTACAAAGTTATTGGCATTCTACTACAATGTGGCCAAAAATAATTTCTAAAGTTATGATTCTGCTTGTCTTTTTAATTCCTGGACGTCCTGCTAACTTATATGAGTGTGTTTGTTCTAAAGCTTCTCTGATTAGTGTTTTCTAATTTCTGCATCATTTCCTTGTTCTATTTTTACTCTTCTAAGCCTAAGTCTACTACTTGACAGCTAAAGCAAAAGGTATTAGTGGTAATGCATTTCTCTGTTTCTTCTTGGGATCTGGATAATGCATCTGCTAGGGTATTAAATTTCCTGGATATATCTGAATTCTGAGCAAATTTAACACAATAATGAACCATCATGAACTTCATATTATTTGTACAGTTCTTCTTTTAAAGAAAATCACAAATGTGTTCGTGCTCAGTAAGTACATTGACTCACACCTTTGAAGTATGTGTCTAAATTTCTTTATCCCCAGTATAATGCTAAATATCCTTTCTGTGTACTATAATTTCTTTCTGGTTTAAGACCTACTGGCATAACATAATGCCATCATTCTAGTTTTGTCCTTTGTAGTAATACAGCTCCTAGCCTTGTACTCTAGCTGTTAGCCAGGCTAAGTAAAGTCTTTGAGAAATCTGGGTAGACTAATACAGGATTCTGTCATTTGACCTTTAGCTGGAAGACTGTTCTTGCTCTTTATTTCATTCATATTTGACATCTTTCTTTGTTAATCAGTATAATGGTTTGGGCTATCGTAGCAAAACCTCAATAAAAGGCCTATAGTAATCTACCATTCCTAGGAATCGTCTCAGTGCTTTCAAATGTGTGGAGCTGATATTCAACTATTGGCTCATCCTGCCTCCTGCTTGCATGCGTAGTCCATCTTCACTAATTACATGACCTAAGTATTCCAAAGATTTCATTAAGAATTGACATTTCTTTAATTTGGATTTTGAACCTATGACCTTTTAATCTTTCTAGGACTATTTCTAAAGTTTTGAGGTGACTTTCTAAATCTTTTTACTAAAACATAACGTCATCTAAGTAAACAGCAACATTTTCTATGTCTCCTAAAATGGTGGTGCATTAGTCTAATAAAAGCAAAGGAGCCATGAGCTGCATGGCATGACTTCAAATTGTAAGTGTTCTTATGTGTGCTGAAGGTGTATGATTTCGACTTTGTCTGAAAGGTACTTGCCAGTATTCACTCAGCAAACTACATTAAAGATTTTGCACTCCTAATTGAGCTAACATATCTTGGAATTGCTGGCATTGGCATTCTATCTGGGATGGTGCTGGAATTTAGCTTTCCATAATCTATCACTAGTCTCCAATTTCCATCTTTCTTTGGAACAAGTAGCAATGGAGAATTATATGGAGATTTGGAAGGAATTGTCACCCATCTTTCTTCAGTTTCTTCTATCAAAATATCAACTATGTCTGGCTTATTGCATCTATAATTAGGAGTAAAGAATGGTTTTGTCTGTCATCTCCAACAAAAATTCGATGTTGTGAGACATTTGTTCTGCCTAATTTATCTCCTTCTATAGCTATTACATCCCTGGGTATTATTCTAATAACTGAATTAATTATTCTTTCTTTCTGGGAAACTTGTTTTTATCTTACCTCTCTTTGCTTAATTAAGACTTTGAACAGTTACAAAGAAAAAATGCCTTTCTTCAGTAGTGTTAGTGTTGGTTGTTAATAGGCATTCTCAAAAGACAATGTCTGCATATAGTGTTAGGTTGTTATCTGAGTAGTTTTACCTTAAACTTACAAGTATTACCCTTCAGGTGGACTCAATGAATTATCCATTCTGACAAAATCTGCAATTCTTCATTTAATAACGAACGTCTTTAACTCTATCTCTCTTCTTTTCCTTAAATGTATTTTGTTAAACACTTTGATGCAAAATTACTTGTCTATTACTATGAACTGTACTTTATTATCATCAGCAGTATGATGCAACATATCTCTCTTCATCATCTATATAAAACAAATAACAATGTTCTGTACATTCACCAGTTTCTTCAGTTACTGCTATTACATTATTTATACTTTATTTATTTTATTTAATAACAATACTCATTTAGTAATTTCATTATTACACTTATCACGCATTGCTATAGCAATCAGTATTATTTGTATATTTATCCGTATAGGTGCCTGTTTTGTTATATTCAGAATCTCGGTGATCACCATTATTTATATCTGGGCCATTTTCTGGAGTTTATAGTTTCGATGTGCACATTCTCTGAATTTCATTCTGCAATCAGGGAATTCCTCTCTTTCTATCTTTTTCCGTTTTATCTTGATTGTTCTCTTTGGTGGTAATGTATTTATATGTCTTTCTGCCTACAAAGCCGTCTCAGACAAATTGATCACTGGCAAACTGTCTTCAAGCGTAAAGCATACGCTCCTTTGATTATCCTGTTTCAGGCTAATCCTTCCTTCTGTGCAGTCCAGGATGATTCCACATCTCTTCATTAGGTTAAATGAGAACAATACTTGTGCGGGGAAAAATCTGTCTTCTAGAACTAGAAAACTTTCAACAGATTTATGTGACGAAATGTCTATTTCTAAATCTACATTTCTAAACTTTTAACTGCTTGACCCGCTAATCCTTTATTATCTCCATTTTGACCCTGAATTAGTGTTTCTTCAACGCCTTAGCATGTGATTAAAGTTGTTTTATCTATTTATTATGTTTACAGTACTACCTGAATCCATGAGTACAGTACATATCTTTCCAAGTACGGGAACTTTAATGATAGGTAAATCCTTTCTGAATATTTCTTCTTCTCATGGAAAATACTACTTCTTTTACTCTGTAATAGGAAAATGTGGGTGAACCTTCACTTCCCCTTTTTGCTTATTCTTATGTTTTTATATTATCTTCTTGAAGGGACTTTGCAGTCTTATGTGCAGTGATAAATTGTCATTGACTTGAAGACTTATTTAAGGTTGGGCGATTGCTGCTTAATTCAATTACTGCTTTATTGTTTTCCTTGAACCAGCAATTCCTGGATATATGTCTTACTTTCTTGCAAACCGTGTAGATCCTAGGCCTTCTGCACTAGTTTGTAGAATGACTGTAAACCCACAGCTTTCACAGGCTGTCCTTGGTCTCGCTCCTTGAGCAGAATAGTCCACTGGGTTAAATTATTTTGTGCTTGAGTGTTGACCATATTTATAAGGTTTATAATTTTGTTTGGTTCTGTCTTCCTTTCTGGTTTGGATTCCATTTTCTCTTAGTATTTTAGACATATTTTCCTTGAAAGGTAGTTGGTCTATTCCCGACTTGTCTGGAATTATCATAGATCTTATTATTCATTTTAAAATAGGATTATTATTTCTGCCTTTCCTTTTATTTTGTGCTTCTGTTATTCCTACAAATTCTCTGGAGATATTTATCTATTTCTTTTGTATTTCTTCTCTCTGCGTTTTCTTACTGCTTGAAGGTTGCCTTTCCGTATCAATTTTTATTTTCTGAAAGCCTCTTTTCATCTTCCAAGGGCATTAAATATTGTTGCAAATGACAAGTAATTCAAAACATGTCTTAGATCAACTTAAATTATTGTCGTCATCTCCAAACTGTCTCTTATCTCCTATGGTGATGCCAGTTTTCTTTAAGTCTTCTGTTATTTTATCTATTGCATTCTCAACACTTGCATACAGATTAGCTATTGTTTCATATTGCGGGTTCAGCCCATTTACTGGTTCCCAGAGGATAAAAACAAACTTTGAATTCTACAGTTATTAAGTTTCATAAAACTCGTGGAATTCAAAGTTTGTGGGTGTCACCATGTTCTGAACTTATTAAAATCAAGGCTTCATTTATTTTAGCTCTTTCATCTGTTATTCCCCCTGAAGATATGTGACTATCTGCATCTGAGAGCCAACGATTTACTGTATAAGATTCGAGTCGACTTTTGTCAGGATTTGAATCATCCACCTGTCCACAGAAGCGTGTGGCTGTTGTTATTACAGCTGCTTGATTCATATTGCGATATTGGAGGGTGCGATTATTGTTAGTATTGTTACTATTATTATTACTGTTAGTATTATTAGAATTATTAACACTATTTGGTTCTGATTAGTTGTATTATTATTGTTAGTATTTCTCGTACTCAAAGTTGAGTGGAAATAGTCTTGGAATTGTGCTTACGTCTGAGTGTCGACGGTCTTAAATTGTCCGGTGAATGGCTAACTGTGTTCAATAATTCGTCAAAGACTTTGCATTTTGCAATGAAATTATTCAAATTGATCAAACCACATCATATATGTATAAAAATGTTACATTATGCACACAGTACCATAAAATAAAAGAAACTATCAAAGCATAATAGTAGAAAAAAAATAAATTCCTAAATAAATCCTTCAAAAGTAATTATTTAAATACACACAAAGAAAATCTTATATGAAATGGGGCATCATATCATCAAGAATAAAATATATCCATCACAATGAGCACACAAATTTGCCTATAATTACTCAAAATATTTATCACCATATGAGCGAGAAAAATAAGAATTCCATTTCCTAAATGATTTACTAAACAAATAATTATCATAGAGAGAGAGAGTAATAATTGTAATTACACTTAAAAAAAATAATTCACTAGAGAAAGAGAGTTTCCTTAATTTTCAATTTGATAAAGAAAGGTTAAATAATCTTTATCAGTATAAATTTTAAAATTCTTCTACTACACATTTAAAGAGAGAGAAATAAATCTCACTTTCTTGGATGAATTATGGTTACATGATATGGAATTTTTGTAGTGGCCTTCGTAATTTGTTGAAATACACTTGCATTGTATCTGTTGGCACTTGTGGTGATAGTTTGTTAAACAGCACCTGCATTGTTGTTGCTCAACGCTGTGCTGGTTCACTGCTTTGTGGTTAATTGCGCTTATGTGTTTTGCTTCTTCATTGTGCACCCATTACAGTCTATGTTCACTTCTGTTTGATGCCTTATTGCAGGATTTTATTTCTTAATATAAGTTTGCTTGCCATCATAAAATCTAAGTTCGTTTTGTAGATTTTTGTTACACTGTAACTTTAATTAATTGCACTGATATTTCTGTTAATGTCTGTCTGTTTCGTCTCGCCTTTTGGATCCTATAGCACTGCCACCAAATTTATGCCATGCACAAGTTTATTTTCATAACTTGTGTGACATATTATTGTTCCCTTCTTACCTGCGTTTTTCTTCTAAGTCGGCGACATATTTGTCCACAGCGTCTCTTCCTGTAGTCAGCAGCTACAAGTTCGTTATTAGGAAGGGATTTCTATAAAATGTACTATATCTCTCAGAAAGGATAATGGGGACGAAATGGGTAGCTTATTTCTTTAATGATGAAAGTTAATTACATGCACAAGTACAATTATGGTTACAGTTTTACTATCTTGAAAACCATTCTTGCTAGTCGAAGTTCAGTTAATATCTGGTTAAGTAGCCCACGGTCAGAGTATGGTTAAGTAGCCGCGGACAGAATCTGGTTAAGTAGCCCATGGTTAGAGTCTGGTTGGGACCATGGAAGCTAGGGGGGAGTGCTGCGTCTTCTCGTATTGGTGACTATCGACTCTAATCATCTCTCTCTGGCTTCATTCTGCTCTGGAACCCCTGGTTCTTCTTGCTATATTCCATCTCTCCTGTGTAGTTACTCCATTGGAAGATTTTATCTGTAAGGCCTCCCTCGGAACAGCTTGATTGGGAAGACAGTTGTGGGTGCTGTTAAATCTCTCCTTATAGGATCTGATTGGAATGACTTGTGAGGAGTGGTGTTACAGCACCCTATAATGTCTAATTGGAGAAATGGTGAACTACTTCACTTTGTCCAGCTCTTTCATGGAATTATAAACGCCTCCTATTGAAGGCGGATTATAGATATCGCTGGAATGTTAACTCATGACAAGGTAATGGTGGTAAATGCTTGGTCAGCTGAATCGCGAAAGTGCGGTGGTTCCAGATTTTATGATCGGCTCTTATGGCCCTCTGGGGCATATATACTCGCCACTGATTTGAGTTCAGATAAAGACAGTTTCCTTCGGTTAGCTTACTTCATATTTCTAGCCTCACAATGCATAACAACCAATTTTTATCACACCGTGATTTATATACAATCATGAAGCTACAAATGTCTCTACTTCAGGAATATCCCTGATGGGGAAATATCACCAAAGGGGAATTCATAAGTGATAAATGGATCGGTACTGCCAGGTCTGGGTAGACCATCGACTGGAGTTGTTGGAAGGTATTTGTGTCAAGGGATCGAGACCCTGCATTACTGATCCATATATCACTTATAAATTCCCTTTCAGTGATAATTCCCAATTGAGGATATTAACAGTAGTATGATTTTGATATTAAAACCACATTTTTAGCTTTATATATATATTATATATACATTATATAATTATATATATATTATATATATATAGTATATATACACATATATATTATACAAAATATATTTACATTATATTATACATATATATATAACATGCACATATGTATACATAAAAATGGATGTTTGTTGTGTGGGGGTGTATGTTCCAAAATAACTCTGAAATGCACTGAGCAATTTCAACCAAACTTGGTATACATAAGGACGTTTATTTATCTGGAAATAATACTGTGCTGGTAAGACATCACTGGCACCAAAGAGGGCGAGGTTGGGAAGGGGGTGATATGTACAAAATAGCTAAAAACAACAGATATTAGTATCTAATCAAAAGTTTTCAAGATTGCTGAGATGAATAGTGACACTCTGGATGCCCTTTAAGTCCAAGTTCAGTTGCAATAGGAAGCGGGGGAGGTGAGAAAATATGAAAAATAAAATATAAAAAATGACACACGTTAGTGTCTAGTCCATAGTTTTTGAGGTCGCTGGGATGAATAGTGACACTCCCAATACCCTCTAATTCCAAGTTCAGCCCAATAGGAATGGTGGGGTGAAAGGTAAAATATAAAAAAAATTACAGATATTAGTGTCTAATCCATGGTTTTCAAGGTCACCGGGATGAATAGTGACTCACCCAATGCCCATTATGTCCAAGTTCAGCCCCAATAGGAATGGGAGGTGAGAACGGGTGAAATATAAAACATCTAAAATGTTGGGTAATGTAACTGAAGCAACCATCTTAACAGGAAAGGGAGAAAGTGAGTGAGAGAGAGAAAAGAGAGTTTTTGGTTCTCATCTGAGTTTCTTTGCAGCGCAAGGTTGGCTGGGGGCTAGTCTATATATATGTGTATGTATGTATGTATATATATATATATATATATATATATATATATATATATATATATATATATATATATATATATATATATATATATATATATATATATATATATATATATAGAGAGATATATATATATATATATATATATATATATATATATATATATATTATATATATATATATATATATATATATATATATATATATATATATATATATATATATATATATATATATATATATATATATGGATGTGTGTGTGTGTGTGTGTGTGTGTATGTTCCAGCATAACTCTGGAAGTGCATTGGAGCAATTTCAACCAAACTTCTGCATATATATTTCTTACTACTTCCAGAAAACAGTACTTTGCGGGTACAACACCAAAGGTGGGGTAAGGTGACAGGCAAAAGCAATCAAAACAACAGAAATTAATGTCTAATCTATAGGTTTTCAGGCACTGAGATGAGTATTTACACTCCCGATGCCCTTTAAGTCCAAGTTCAGCCCAGATAGGACTTCGGGGGTGAGAAGGGGTCAAACATAAAACGTCAAAAGTGCTGGGCAACGTAATTGAAGCAACTATCTTAACAGGAAAGGGAGAGAGAAAGAGAGAGAGAAAGAGAGAGTAGAGGAGGTGTTAGGGAGGAGAAAGAGTGAAAGAGAGAGAGAGAGAGAGTTTATCAGATGTCATTCAGAGTTTTCCTGGGCAGCACTGGGTTGAGAGCTAGTATGTATATATATATATATATATATATATATATATATATATATATATATATATATATATATATATATATATATATATATATATATATATATATATATATGTATGTATGTACGTATGTTTAAAAATGTTGCAAAGTTTTTGAGGAACCAGTATCATTTGTTACAAAAAGATGCTGTAAAATCACTGGAAAAACTTTTACAAACGCAAATATACACACTACTAAAAAAATTGTCTCATACAAGCGAGAGAAAATCTGGGATTTATCTCAGGATCTATGGCACCAAGTGCGGCATTTCTGAGGCACAAAAGCAGTTGAAAACTATAGATATGAACGATCTCTCTCTCTCTCTCTCTCTCTCTCTCTCTCTCTCTCTCTCTCTTCTCATAGTAGCCTAAAGCTCTGTCTCTCTACGTTCTCCTGTAAGCTCCCAAATAAGAAACAAAAGAGGAATTGTTATATGAAACGGAAAAGTTCTAGTTTTTTTTGGTTAGATAAATGCATTTACTACAAAAATCATATTATTTTAATTCAAAATGACTCATATATTTTATGCCCATTGAATCATGGAGACATTTACTTTTTATAGATAATCATAGGTTGAGACTGTGTAAAAGGTAAACAACATGGTTTCAGCATTAGTTAGCTTGCAGGTCAAATACAACCCAAGTAAACACATCCTCAGCAAGAGCATAAAATGAAAAATAAAAACATGGTTTCCATAATAATTTTTGCCAAATAACTTGACCAGACAGCATTCTAAGAAGTTTAATACATTGATGTATATAATAACTAATTTATACGTCAGGCACCTTTCCTTTCTTTTTATATGCATCAATATATGCACTGCCATGGGACAAGAAAATGGGTATGACTGTATCGTAGAATGGCTGATGTACGCAGACAATTTTGTGCAGATTGCTAATTAGGGATAGTGAATAGAAACTCCAAAGCCTACAAAAGAGTTTAAAGATATTTTTGCAATAAATGAAAAGATAATCAAAGTCACAATGTCAAATGGGAACTAAAAAGACAGATGGTGTAAACGGGAAGTGGTTGATCCTTTTAGGTATTCACCTTAGATAATAACGGATGATTTTAGGGTAAGAAAAAAAAATCGAGTCACAGAATAGGCGAAATAAGGATGGAGTTAGGATTTTTGGAGACCGGAAGATACTGAATTGTCTAATAAATCCACGATCGGTGTTTATAAAGGCATTGTTGAGCGATCCTTCCTTTTGGAAGTAGGGCGGTGATTTTGGATATAAATACAAAAAAAAAAAAAAATAAATAAAAGCAAGAGTAAACAAAAATCATAAAAATATGTAAATACACTCTCACAGAACTCCTGCAACTTTCCCGTCAAAAAGCGTTACCACTTGTGTCCAAGACTTCGTCCTGTTTTTGCTCTTTATAACATGAATTTACAAAAGATCACTTATATGCAAAAAATAAATAAAGTTGCTACATAACACTTTATCGCGTTCTTCATCTAGAATACATCATCATGACATACATTGATCATTTTTCTAAACGACAAGCCTCCATTTACTTCATAAGATACAATAGTACAGACTATAACAGTCATTTTCAACCTAAAATATTTTTTATTTATTTATATATATATATATATATATATATATATATATGTTATTATATAAAATATATATATATATATATATATATATATATATATATATATATATATATATATATATACATTTCTACGTATGTCTGTTGATAATTAATTAGCATTTATTTCATTGGATTTATATCGCCTTGCTTTACCTCAGAACCACGTAATTCTGCTAATTGAGGTCAAAATTAAACTCTAAAATGAGTTAAAGGTTGAATAGATTAGGTTGTCAGCTGAAACTAGTTTAACAATGAATAGAGGTTTATTTCCTATATCAATATGATTTAATTCAGTAAATTTACTGGAACACTAGTTTCGAATTAAAAAGTAAAATAAATGGAAATGGATTATTCACAGGAGCCAGTAGCAGCTCAAAAGTTAGTTCTAATCAAGACAAAAATACCTCTATGCTAACAAATAAAAATAAATGCAACTATTTTATAGGCCTCTTCAAAACTCTCTTTTAAGGGAGTTGACTGCAATGAACGTCGAATTGAGCTTCTGTGCTGATGATGGGGATTCTTCTCCAAGAAAGAGGATTTATTCAGGCCCCAGGTGTACACACATCTTATGCTTGTAATCTATAACAATCTTGCACTATAGAAACTCTCACTCATCATTACTTCTAATCACAGGGGGTGAATCTTAAGAACAAGAATAATACTCTTAACACCATGGAGGACAAGTTATGGATTTCACTAGACAACAACAATAATTTCTACTTAATATATGACTTCATAAACAAGATATGTTTTACTAGGATTTCTTAGTCAGTAACTCTTAAGAGACGGAAACTGGAAACAAGGATAACGAGAGTTTCATGAAGAGAGAGAATTGGGAGTAATTGTCACAATCAGACTTACCTCTGGGCGAGCTAATGCAGTGATCAGTTGCATATATTCATCCGTCCCTTTGGAATAACAGTTTTCTCCCTTGCGCTGAACAAAGCGGGAAAGAGACAAAGGAAGCCCAGAGAGAGAGAGAGAGAGAGAGAGAGAGAGAGAGAGAGAGAGAGACAGACAGACAGACAGAGAGAGAGAGAGACAGAGAGAGAGCTTCACACGCCGGGCTCCTAGAATGTCTGCTGAGAAAGTCTGCTGATGCTGGAGCAACTTTTGGCTCCTTGCTTCAAACTCCTCTTACCCATGGTCTCAGCTGAAATGACAATAGACTCTCCAGTACACAGGATAAAGAAGATTGAGTTGTAGGAACAATACCTCTAAGGTCTGTCCTAACAAAACCTATCCCTGGTTTATGGCTCTAAGATGTGTGTACCCCTGCCTGTTGGCCAGAGCGTACTTATTTTGAAACAACACTGGCTCTATGCCTAACTACTTTGGCATGAACAGCTTCACACTAATTGCCCTGTACTCTCTACAAATTTTAATATATTATTCTACTAAGAGGCACATGGAGGTCGAACAGTGAATATTTATAATTAATATATATATGTATATATGTGTGTATATATATAATTGAGAGTATATATATTACATATATATATATATATATATATATATATATATATATATATATATATATATATATATATATATATATATATATATGACTATTTATCACATCACCGTGATTCATATACAATCAGAAAGCTACAAC
>NC_089781.1:64475850-64515850 GCF_040412425.1 Macrobrachium rosenbergii | reverse complement strand
TTAGACTTTTCATTATTATGTTTTTGCACTTGTATATTTTTGGGAGTATTATTTTGTGTTTAATTTTGTTCGACAGATGTCATGGTTGTGGTTGTGGTGACGACTTTGTGGGCAATAACATGATGTTATCATGTTGGTGTGATCATAGGGAGAGACAGTCGCAAACCTTTGCAATGTCTAGTATTTTATGTGAGACTCTGAGACTAGACCTTGCTAAAAGTCTATAATGGAATATATGAGAGTTTTTGAGTTTGCAGGCTATTAGCCATAATCAGATTTTTTAGTTGGACCACAAGATCTTGAGCATGTTTTCTTAGTTGGACAATTTCATTTATGATGCATTTTAATCTTTGCTTTGTTTGTTCATTGCTTGTTGGGTTGCTTTAAATAATAAATTCATTTTTGGTAGGAAAGATTGAGTTTTCCTTATAAGACCCATTTAATTTCTTTAATGTGAAATGAGAGAGAGAGAGAGAGAGAGAGAGAGAGAGAGAGAGAGAGAGAGAGAGAGTGGAAAGCCGAGAGAGAGAGAGGAGAAAAGAATCGCTGTTAAAAGAGAGGAAAAAAGGTGGAACCCTTCACCGCCTCTGAAGATAGGCCAGTCGGTATGCTACGTAATGTTCCTACCCGGAATATTCTTATCTGTTTCCAACAGTTGTAACAGATAATTGCGGCAGCATATGAGCAGGGAAATACTGTCAGTGTGTAAGTGAAAATACAGCAGTGCAAGGGAAATCAGCAGCGTGAGAGTTTTAATCGATTTTTTTTTAAATAGACTAATTGGTAACGTTGATGCCCAAGGCACAGACGGCCTGAGGCGACTGACTCGACTGGAGCGTGATGAATGATCACCAGTTTTGAAAGAGCGAGTGTCATAAGTGGGTCGTGGATTACGGGTTTAATAATGGGAATCTTTTTTCCGCTCTATTCGGGAGTGTTGGGAGTGGGAATTGTGAAATAGATCTTGGGTGGATCTCTACAGCAATTTTGGTTAAGGAAATACCCAAATAAGTGTGATTAGTGGCGATTGTGAGTTAATTAAGCATGGATGATTCTACAAAAATCATCGCCTTCCTTGTCGCCTTCTTAGATGGTGACGCTACAGGTTGCAATAGAGATCTGGTTTTCTGTTGGTGACTATGCTGAGTAACCCCATTTTCAGTTTTTCTTTTAGAGAAGCTTAACTTTTGTTGCCTCCGTTTTCTTTTCTTTTTTGTTTTATGTTGTTACGCCTGGGTCGTCAGAATTTCTACAAATGAAGACTCAGATGCAAGGCCATCCTATATGTCGTGGATCTATAAGTTAACAAATTTAATGCAGGCATTACAAATTTTAGGGACTAGTTGATGGGAAATTAACACAGAATGTAGAAACATTTATTGAATCAGTTGATAATTATTTGAATTCTAGGAAGATTACGGGTGGCGCTGATGCTTTGAGAGAAGCAAAGGCTTTTTAGATCTAGAGAAAGGAGACATTGAGAACGAGCACGAGGTTTCGTCTGTAGCAAACTGGTAAGAATGAACTTCAGGAACACAGAGGTCGTATGGCGTATTGGACCGCGAGTGCATTGTTCGAACTTACGTGTGTCTCTTATTAGAACTAGGAAGGGTACGATTCATTAATAGCGCATAAAAGTGCCCTCATTTTGATGGTAGTGAGATAAAGAAATCTATGATAAACTCTACATGGGTAAATGGAAATAATATTTCTTAGATAATTTTGAAAACTGCTGGCACTTTGTTTGCCTTTAACGTCAGTCCTGTGATATAATTATGATAGTTTTGATAAAATAGTCTGACTGTGACACAGATGAATCTTTTTGTTTGCACAGGTTAACAAAATCTATCAAAATGCCCGACGCTAGACAGTAGTTTTGGGAAGGAGGTGCTAAAGATTTCAGCTATAGTGTCAAACCGGGCAGAATAATGTGAACTCAAATCTAGGGAAATGATGGGAGCGAAATCATGGGGGCGCTGGGTGGAATCTGAGGAAAACCTCAGAGAGATCAATAGTAACAACAATCTTGTTGTTTTAATTGTGATAAATAGGACATAGAAAATCAAATTGCAGAGTGAGGCTGGTTCAGTTTGCAAATCTTCAGACCATGGATGGAGATTTTGCCCAGCCACAAAGAGTAGAGAATATTCAAGGAAACACGGGTAGTTTCACAGATATGAGCAGGAGAATTCCATATGATGCAAAGCTTAGGTACACAAACGAACATCAGAATTTTCACAAGATAAGTCTGAAGACGAACACAGGATAATGAGCAATCAGGTCTTTTGTGAATCACCAGAACCTAGGCCGATTGTACGTGGATTTTCTAATGGCAGTGAAATTTCTATTATTGATTCTGTTAGCTCAGTTTACTTAGTAGTCGCTGACCTTTTCACTGAAGTTTCCAGAGTGTAAATTAGTCCTACTAATGAGACAGTGTGACGATACGCAGGAAACTGAATATTTTAGGTCTGGGTCATTTCCTTACGCTTTTAATGGCGGAAAGACAATATAGAATCATTTTTGGGTCATAGAAGGATTAGCCTTAGTGAAATGGTTTTTTGCTAGACAATCTTCTTGAATGCGACATAACATCAACATTCTTATGGGAATTCAGGGATTAAGTACTAGTGAGCCAGGTTGTTTTGTTCCATATATAAACTTCTGAGAAACCTAAGACGAGTCTGAGACATGTGTAACACAGTCATTAGAGGAGGAAGATATTCACAAAGTCTTTCAAAGGATTTTGTTGATGATATTGAGTTGCAAACTGCTAGAGTTCCTAACACTGTTAAAGTGTCGATGAAAGAAAAAAGTTTCTCAAGTATGCTTGTTGAGGGAAACTTAGAAATTCAAAGATCGCTGTGAGATATGGTGTCAGTAAATGAAGTTTCAGTCGCAGGCGTAACTACAGTAGAATTACTTAGCTATCAAGACTCAGTGAAAATATCACAAGGGTAATGTGGTGTAATTGATTTTAAGAGTTTAAGGAAGAAATATAAGATAGTGAGTTTTTGTGGAGACAGTAATACGTTTCAGGGAGGATAAGTAATTCAGAAGACAGGTTCTTTTTCATGAACATTTGGCTAAAGCTACTATCCTGAGTATTCAGATAAAGTAGAGAAAGTGTTGAAAGAATGTTTAGATATCATTGCTTTGAAGGGAGATAAATTAGGAGTTATAGATGTTTTAGAACATTCCAATCTGCCTAGAGAAAGGTAATAACCTATATATACTCCAGCATATCGAATTTCTTTAAGATCAGAGAAGAAGTAGAAAAGGAAGTTCAGAGATGGGAGTCGGAGGGAATTATTAGGCAAAGCTCTTCACCCTATAACTTTCCTTTATTAGCGGTTCCGAAGAAAGACGGTAGTATCAGAGTTTGTGTAGATTTTCGTAAATTGAACGAAAAATCATGCCTAGATAGATATCCTGTAGCTTGTTTGCCTGATTTGTTTGTTGAGATCGGTGGCAAGTGTATATATTCATCTATAGATCTTATGCAAGGGTTTTGTCTCCGCTTAGAGTAGCCAAATATACAGCATTTTCGGTACTAAAGGGACATTACGAGCTAATAGGATGCCTTTTGGATTACAAGGGTCCCCAATAACATTTACTAGACTTGTTAACACAGTACTTCATGGCTTGTTAGGAAAGTCGGTGTTTGTGTACATGGATGACATTCTCATATGCACAGATACAATTGAAGAACATCTAAAGGTGTTAAAAGAAGTCCTGCCATTGCGGTTCGCTGGATTAAAGGTCAAATTGGCCAAGTGTTAGTTTCTGAAGAGAAAATTGTCTATTTGTGTAATGTTATTCTAAAGAGGTATTCAGAGGAATGATGAGAAAAGTTAAAGCCATTGTGAGTTTTCCAGTTCCCAAAACCAGGAAACAGATCTGTTCGCCTTAGGTATGTCGGGTTTCTTTGCTGTTTTGTGCGAATTTTTCATTAGCGTCTCCATTGACAGATTTGTTACAAGAAGACGTTAAGTTTGTTTGGGGTGATAGTCAGCAATTAGCTTTGAGAAGCTTAAGAACGCTGGTGAACCTAATTCGTTTTAGTTTCCAGATTTTAGTCAACCGCTCACCTTAGAGGGACTGACGCGAGTCAGGAAGGTATAGGTGCGTGTTTGATGCAGAAAACTTGAGGGGAAATACACCTAACTGCTTTTTATAGCAGAAAGCTTAAAATGCGTGGTAGTAACGAAAGGCTGATGTCATTAGACAAGGAGGCTTTCGCAGTCGTCTCTAGCCTTGTTCATTTTAAGATGTTGTTGTTGGGAAATAAAGTTGAGATTTTTACAGATCATCAACCGTTGTTAGAGCTTTAATTAAGCCAAATGGTTTCAAGAGAGCACGCGTTGGTTTTGACATTGAGAGATTTTGATGCAAAACCTCAAATACATTGAAGGTAAGACACGTGGTTGTGATGCACTGAGCAGATATTTTCCAGTCGAGGGATGAGGAGTTCAACTAATCCTGTGTGGGAGACGAGTAAACATTTGCAGGTCGAATGTCTCTGATACTAGTAGTTCTGAGATATCGCATGCAGAGGACATACATCGCCTCAGTGCATACTTCAGGGAGAAATAGTGAGTCGGCAGTCTCAGAGAGATTGTTGTTCGTGATATTGAGGGTACCGCTGTGTGTTAGACATGGGTGAAAATATCACTTGGGATATAGGTTTGCTCGACAAAAAGCAAGATGAAGATAAATTGTTGTCAGATGCTAAGGCATTTCTAGGGAGTTTCTACCAAGAAAGGGTATAAGTTGCCTTTTCTGGTCTAGAGTTGAGAATAATTTATTGTGAGGAAAGTTACGTAACTTATATACTCGAAGCATGGGTGAAATTACATAAATCATCGTGCCAGAGAGTCTAGTACCACAAGTTCTAGGACATTGTACATTGTAAATTTGGTTCTCCTCTATTTAGGTGTGGACAAGACGTATGAAAACGCTAGGTCAAAGTTCTTTTGGAAAATATGTTTTCCCGCAGTGGAGGCCTTTTGTAAAGAGTTGCGCTTGTTTGTACGCGATGGAGCCGGCGACGACGGTGTCGTGGTCGTTTGGGTTCATATCCCACTACAGGGCCGTATCAGGATATGGATATTCTGGGTAACTTCAGAGTCCGATTATGGTTATAGACATTTATTAGTAGCTGTTGACGAGTTAACTCATTTTGTCGAGATTTTCCACTGAAGTACAAATCAGCTGAGGAAGTTAAGCAGTAGCGTTCTTTAAGGGATAATTTGTAGATATGGTGTTCCTGAATGTCTGATCACAGACAATGGTAGGGAGTTTATTAATAAGTCTTTAGGAGGGTCTTTGCTAATTTATTGGGGACAGTAAAGTATCTATAACCTTATAGACCTGGAAGGAATGTGGGTTATGGAGAGGGTGAATCGAAAGTAATCGGCTTTCTTTACGATGACAGTGGGTGGTTCCGATACACATTACGATCTTGATAAAGATATATATCAATACTATGACAATGACACAATTAAGATATCTCCAGCAGAAGCTTTGTAGGTACAAGCAAAGGACTCTTTGATTTGTTACCAGAGCGAGTTCGGGGTGATGTTACGGTCACTGTTGATAAATACAGCGAGAGAAAGATTTGCACGATTGGGTAAAGAACTTTGAACTTAGTTCACAAGCAAGAACGGTAGAGAAAAGTAATGCAAATCGAGGGGAGTAGCTTTTTCGATGGGTGATAGAGTGTTTGTTAAAGTGAATGTTCGGAATGATCTGAATTATAAATTAAGTCCGAAGTTCCATGGACCTTTTGAGATTGTAGAGATCAAAAGAGGGAATAGATTTGTAGTAAAAGATGTAAATACCGGTGTGACGAAATTAACTCATATTTCAAAGTTAAAGAAAGTTGGGATGTAATGGAACATTTGTATATAGTTAGGAGGGATAAATGGGTTGATATTTGTATATACTCGTATATACACTTTTTTTTTTTTTTTGGTTGTTTCTTTTTTTTTTTTTTGTTTTGTGTTCATTTTTAGATGAATTAGAGAATGGGAGAAGTAAAGAGCAGCACCTTAGTTCTTGTAGGTGTTGGCATGATTGCAAGTGATTGGAGCGATGTCCATTGGGAGTTTAGTCAAAGAGCAGAAGTTCAAAAGACTTAATAGCTCAAGGGAAACAGTTAAATCAGTTGCAAGAGTAATAAGAGGTTATAATAGTTTTGAAACAATGAGACGTTCTTTGGAATGGATTTGTCGCTCTAGTAGAAGGTTTGAAAGAAGATCTTTGATGTGACAATTGTATTCCCATGATCCAACATACCGTTCTTACGTTGAGAAAGAAACTGATTCTCTAAGGACAAGGCAAATGCAAGTTAGCAAATATTGCTGCAGCAGATGGTCGTGTATGGTGACATGTTACTTTGGGATACTTAGAAATAACAAGGAATTCCACTTATCTACATGGAGCGAAACATTGTTCATGGGAGGAGATTATATTTATATTATAATGTTTTGAGGGTGAGATTGTCTTTGATCGGGGATTGATAGTATACGTCTCGTCAGTACGATGAAGCCTTTTGTTAGTTTTGTTATTAGACCTTTTCCGGGTGCTTTTTGGAGACTTAGTAGTGATATGGTGCGATTAGAGATCATGTCTATTTTGGGAGATCAATATCAGGTTTGGGAGTTGGATTATAAGACAGGTTGTACCTGGGTTAGGGAAGTATGTGTGATAGTAATGCTTTCCAGCTGCAAGCTGTGGGCCTGTGGGGTGGCTGTGGAATTGTCTTTAGTTCATAGACTGACCTGACTGAATGTGACTTCATATGAAGCCTCATGTGAATACCACATGATCACCACCAGAACTCTAACTGCCTTGTATTGCAAAGAGTGCCCCATCACGACAATGTGCCAGAATAACCAGACGACGACGTTCGTGCTTCGAGGGTCCAAGCTTTTGACTCGTCCTGCAGAATCCTGTCTACGGACTTTCGTACTTAGCCGTGCTGTGTTCAATAGTTCCGAGAAGATAATCATGCGTCATATGCATAACAATCATGATATAGTTCCAGTGCCTTCCGACAGGAGATACCGTGATCGTCCCGCCCGATGGAAGAGATCGAGATAATGCTCATGGTCGAAAGTACCGTGAATATTTGTTGCCAGCTGTCTTTATGATTTTAGTGGTTATTTTTCTCTGATAGTTCTTATTATGGGAGTACAAAGCTCATTTGTGCTTGTGTAAGACTTCATGCAAGTGCTCTAAGACAATATCCCCAGTAGATGTGCAAGTACGTCATGAGGGCAGTATCTAAGCTGTAGTTCAGTAGACATAGCTAATTGAGCATAAGCCCTTTCTGTTATATTTTATACATATGCTTTTATAGTTTGTTGTTATGAGAGCGAGATTTTTATGTGGTGGCTGAGCACTATTTGGCAAAATATGGGCCGCTTTAACATTAAAAAGGTACAGAGGTGATGGAAGAATTTTGTTTGCAAGATGGCAATTGCTGAAGCTGTCAGTTGCAGAATCCTCGATTCAGCAACAGTTGATCATCTCAGCAGCACGTGGATAACACGCGATATTGGCCGAGCTTCATATGACCATCGCTATGCGCGTACAAGAGTTCGTGTGTTATAGAATCTCGATTTTGTGTCTAATTCTGCCCAAAAATTAGTTCATTGTTCATTAGCACTAGAACGAGATCGTGAAGACATTATCTTGAGTGTGGCGAGCTCTCTTGTGAATTGGCAGAATAAGGTACAGTCCAGACTCTTCGTTTTCCTATGTGAATTGTGGATTTATGGTCTTTTACCATATTTCAAGACATTTTTGAATTTATGTTTTACCATATTTCCCAAGACATTTTTGGATCTTGTGTGGGAAGTGGATGGTGCATCTACCATTTCAATATTCTATTTTATTGTGTTCTATATTTACAGGTATGCTATTTACTCATGCATTTTAGACTTTTCATTATTATGTTTTGCACTTGCATATTTTTGGGAGTATTATTTTGTGTTTAATTTTTTTCTGACAGATGTCATGGTTGTGGTTGTGGTTGTGGTGATGACTTTTAGGTACAACATGATGTTATCATGTTGGTGTGATCATAGAGAGAGACAGTCAAACCTTTGCAATGTCTAGTATTTTATGGGAGACTTGAGATCAGGACCTTGTTAAAGTCTATAATGGAATATGTGAGAGTTTTTGAGTTTGCAGGCTATTAGCCATAACTGATTTTTGTTGACTGAGACTAGATCTGAGTTAGATGTTTTCTTAGTTGACAATTTCATTTATGATGCATTTTAATCTTTGCTTTGTTTGTTCATTGCTTGTTGGTTGCTTTAAATAATAAAATATTTTTGGTAGGAAAGATTGCTTTCCTTTATAAGACCCACTTCATTTCTTTAATGTGGAATGAGAGAGAGAGAGAGAGAGAGAGAGAGAGAGAGAGAGAGAGAGAGAGAGAGAGAGAGAGAGAGGAGAAAAGATTCGCTGTTAAAAGAGAGGAAAGGCGAACCCTTCACCCACTCTGAAGGCAGACCACCGTATGCTACGAATGTTCCTACCCGAATATTCTTTATCTGTTTCAACAGTTGAAATTTGATATATACATTACACATCAAGATATATATATATATATATATATATATATATATATATATATATATATATATATATATATATATATATATATATTATACTAGCAAAAAATCGCTAGCAAATTGCCTTCCCCTCTTTTGTTGTTGTTTGTTCTGTTGTTTTCATTTACTGCGGCCGCTCGATCGATAGACCATCTGTCTATCGACTTCGCACGGTCAGAATACAAGGGTTTAAAAGATTAAGGCCACTCCCTTTAGGCAGATCTTTCTTCGAGGCAAAGTGATCTCTGTCTGGTAGTTTCACAGGCAAAATCTCCCGCGGCATCAGCTGGGAAGATGATTCAACACCCCTATGTTGCAAGTGCCCCGCCCTAGCAGAGGAGAGATAAAGTAGAAAACACGAGGCCTCCTCACACGCGAGGTGGAAGACAGGAAGTGAAGAATGACTCGCCCACCTGCCCTGGCATTGTCCTTAGCTAACCACGTGGCCCTTTTCAAAGTATACTTTCTCCTCGTGCCCTTCGAACGCAAGCCACGTGCTTGCTCCACCGTTGACCTGCCGGATGCCACACATGCCATTGTCCGGCCCTTCGTGAAATTCCCACGCATTGCCCTTCTTCGAGAAGTCCCCATCGCCGTGCCCTTGCATCCTAACATGTGGAAGAACTCGCCCTCGGAAATCGTAAGTCATCCACGGACCAATTTTCTACGTTGGAACCACACCTGTCTTACGGTAATGTGCCCTGGAAAACCTCCATTCAGTCACGATTTTTCTTCGTAACATTTACTTGAATTGAGTGCCATTAATCAATGAACCCTTGTCTAATGTCCGTGCACCTCTAGCATCGGCAGTACTAAGTCCTTATTAATCCATAGCCCTTTGGCACTCTCTAGTGCAGCTTCGAATTCATTATTCTTTGGTTTATTTTCATTACTGGCATATAATGTGCATATCTCTCATTCTGTGAGGACCCTATTTTCCTGTAGAAGCTTCTTGGACTGTGTCTGAATTCCCAGTTTCATTCATCCCGTAGGGAATACCCTTCAGGATCAAATAATCTACTTGCATTCCTCTTTTCACGTACTAATGTCATTTATGTAAATACACCTTTAAATTCTGCCTTACTGTTTTACGTAATATTTCAGTAACAAGAGCCCTACGCCATATGAAATTCCCCTTGTTTTCCTTTACGCTTCCTAGACCCAATGGTCAGAATCACAAGGCTAAATTACCTTTTAAATTGTTGCTACCTGTCTCATGAGAATATTTCAAACTAAATCGCCAGGAAAATGCAAAATATATATATATATATATATATATATTTATATATATATATATATATATATATATATATATATATATATATATATATATATATATATATATATATATATATATATATATATATATATATATATATATATATATATATATATATATATATATATATATATATATACATATATGTATCTATGTATATGTATATATATATATATATATATATATATATATATATATATATATATATATATATATATATATATATATATATATATATATATATATATATATATATATATATATATATATATATATATATATATATATATATATATATATATATATATATATATATCAATGCATATGTATATATATTATATATATATATATATATATATATATATATATATATATATATATATATATATATATATATATATATATATATATATATATATATATATATATATATATATATGCATATATATATCAATGTATATGTATATATACATATTTATATTGTATATATATTCATATATATATATATTGGTGCCTATAATATATATATATTTTTTATATACATACATGCTGTATATATATGTATATATATATATATATATATATATATATATATATATATATATAAAGAGTATATATATATATATATATATATACATATATATATATATATATATATATATATATATATATATATATATATATATATATATATATGTATATGTATGTATATGTATGTATATATATCTATGTATATGTAGATATATATATATATATATATATATATATATATATATATATATATATATATAAATATATATATATATTATATATATATATATATATATATATATATATATATATATTTTTTTTATCATGTTGCCTTGTAATGCATATATCCTCCTATAATTTTTTGACATTTGATTTGCTCTTATCATGTGTTATGTGTAATGATAATGATTGCTGAAGTGTCATATTTAGTTTGGCATCAGATCTCAAAAGAACTAATGATTAAATAACTTAATAGCATAATTTAGAATTGATAATAAAATTTTAATAGTAACGTAGTTTAGAATAATATTTTTCTTGGTAAAACGTAGTATGAACACGTGTGTGTCCAGCAAAGACTTAATTGCCTTCCTCAATCGTCATCAGTTGAGTTAAGTGAGAACGCTTTGTTTTGGGTCGTGATGACAAGTTTGGATAAAAAATGCCGATTCGTTCTATACGAGCTCAAGACGAGTGATTTCACATGTTCGAGTCACGTACGCTACTTTGAGAGAAAAAATACTTGTCTTGACTGTTACGCCATCGTTTTGTGATTGCGCTCAAAACGTTTTGCTGGGATGACATAACTTTCTTTCTAGAAGTTTCTCCATGGTATTTCGCACCAAAAATGCTTTAATGACGTCACCTCCCTGCTTCTAGAACAACTTTTGTACCTCGCACCCAAAATGCTATAATGACATCATGTAATTGTTTCACATGTTACTGGAATTCTAAAATTTGTTTCATTTTGATTTCTGAGACCAGTTAATATGGTTCCCTCCCTCTCTCTCTCTCTCTCTCTCTCTCTCTCTCTCGTTCTTAGAAAGAGATTACTTTTAACATAGTGTTTTGTGGTCATGTATTAGCATTAACTTTTGAGATCTGAATTTAGAAAAGTTATTTAGTTTGTAATGGCGTCTGGTAAAAAGTATGTTTTGTGGCACCCAGCTGCAGCAAGATTTTACAGGAGGGTTTCACAAGTTTGTGTAAGGTAACGTGAATTTTACTTTATTACCATGGTATGATAATAGAAATTTTGACTGAGTGAAATCATTATTAATAAATCTTATGTATTTTTGTGAGTTTTTCTATTTACAATCATTTTATATTTTCAAATTTTTATGTTGTGATGCAACATTTATTTACACAGCATGTGTCATTTCTTGGTAATTTAACATATACTTGATTTAATATTTCATTTGTTTAGATTTTCTTTTTAAATCTTGAGTAATTATTGATAGTTTAAATTTTGCTTGGTTAATTTAAATTCCTGATAAAGTTTTTGTGAATTAGTTTTGTTTCATAATTTAATTCAAGAATTAATTAAGTGTTGTGTTATTTTCAAGTTATAATAAATATTTCAGATCTCAGCCCTAGGAGAGCTGTTAATCAGCTCAGGGTCTGCTAAACTAAGATATACTTACTTTGTGAATTCTGGTTATAAATTTTGAATTTGAAAATGAATTTTTGTATTTAAAATTTTTAGAAAAAGTGTTTCATTTATTGATCATCAGCGAATAGGATTGATTGTGTGTGCATAAGGCAAAGTGATAAACATGTTTTGTTCTTTTAGTTTTGCTAAAGTGAATTAAGACCAGGGAAACAGTTAGGAGTTTTTTGATGGAGTGATGCCCTTGTACTTAGAATATTTCTAGTTTTAATTTTTACACTTACATATTCTGATAGACTTAGTTTGATTTTTCAAGTACAAATAAGTTTTTTCTAAGGGATCACTGTTACCTATATACTCCAGTCGTACAATTAATGTTATGAGACTTCAGGTATCTGGCTGAAGTGAGGTATATTTTTTAATTTTGAGATTAGCTAAAAATAACCAGGTACTTGATACGTGCATTGTGACACATACAGTGTTTCTTGAAATTAGAGTCCCCTTTACAGTATAAACTAAAATTGATATGGACGAAACAAAAGTAATTCAGAACAGGTATTTTTTTTACGTTTTTCTCTGAGTATTTAATATTTTGTGTGGGCCTCCATCCGCTCCGTACCATAGCCTGCATTCTTGAGGGTGCGATTTCAGAAAACGCAAAAAGCTGAGACTCAAACTCCATTTCTTCTGAGCAATCCAGTCACCCTCTTCGTAGGTCGTCTAGGCTTGGTATACCATCATAGTTCACTGTGTACTCTTCAACATGATCCTTTAAGATACTACCAATGTTTTCACACACGTTAAGGTCAGGGGAGATACCTGGAAATTCACTTATCGAGAAGAAATCGATACCACTATTTCGAAGCAGCCCCTGCATCTGAAGAGCCTTGAAACATGGTGCCTTATCATGCAAAAATGTGACTTCTTCAACATATAACACATTTTCAGGATCTTTGAGGAAAGGAAATACTCCACCAGTAAGCACAGTTTCTCTGAAGTATTCGCCATTCCATGACTGTCCTTTTTCTTTGATGATCTACATTAACCATTTGGCTGTGAAACAGAAAAATTCCCAGATATTCAGGAAATTTCACAATTTGGCAATAGTGCACGTCATCACTGATATCATCCAACTTTGCAGCCCAAATGGTATAATTTTTAAGGATTTGGCTTCTTGACTGTGTAAAATGAAGAATTCATCTGATGCGCAGCGATGTAGAAAGTCAGCTTCTATCCCAATCTTAAGAAATGAAACTACAAAACCATGCAATGGCCCTTTTCTCTGTTGCTGAGTGATGGTGGGCTCAGGATAAATATGAATGCCATACCAGATTTTTCAACTCACTATATACTATAACTTCTCTTCTTTCCCTTTTTGTTTCTAGTTCAAGCACCAACTTACCTAAAGACTTTCTTGGTCTACCCAGTGCCTCAGCTATGATGTCTTTTGACTCCTGAGAAAGGACTTCTGGCCTTCCAAGATTCTCAAGCTTTTTGCAATGACGGTCATATGGATTTTTGTTCCAGTTTCTTTTAACAAAGGATTCATCTCTTTTAATGTATTTAGCTATCCAGGAACGTGAAAGTAAGGATGCGCCAGCATCCCTGGCCTCTCTAAAGGTTATATCCCTGATTTGGTCAATTCATCTGATTTAATCCGTGTTGTTAGCCATGGCTGTATCTAACTCGTCCGTCACTCAGTCTGAAAATACAAGAAATGTAAAATGAAAAATTGCTTAATAGATACTTAAAATAATGTAATGGAGGTAGGCTACAGCATAATACTTCATAACTCTCTCTTTTGTTCTGTGGGAGGGGGTGCTCTTGATTTCGAAAATTATGATATATATATATATATATATATATATATATATATATATATATATATATATATATATATATATATATATATATATATATATATATATATATATATATATATATATATATATATATATATATATATATATATATATATATATGTAATATACATACATACATACACACATACACACACACACATATATATGTATATGTATATGTATATATATATATATATATATATATATATATATATATATATATATATATATATATATATATATATATATATATATATATATATATATATATATATATATATATATATATATATATTGTGAGGTTTAGTACCTTGATGGGACAAACGTTGTTTGATTGTTCCCTTTGCGGGTTGTTGCCTCCTTTACTTTTTGTTTTCTTTGCACTCTGTAGGAGCTGACATCTGTCTCGGTGTGTCTTGAGACCACTAGTCAGGTTTCTGGGATAGCAACGAGTCAGGCTCTTGGACTGGCATTGCAGCTTCTTTTGAGTATTTTGAACTGCATCCGCTGTATTTATATCTGTGTGCTGTACTTTATTAATCCTATAATCGCCTAAACTCTTTCCTGTGTGACCTCCACCCCCTCTTTGACCTTGGTCTTTCTCTGATCCTTCCTCCTAGGTGACCGTTTTCCGTGCTTTCTCTTACGTTTTTTCTTCGTTTCCTTGCTACTGTGGAGTATACGATTTTTTCTAGATATGCTGTCTTCAAAGCCGTTTCCGGTGTTCCCTGCCATCGTGTTGTTGGCGCAAGTTATGAAGGCGTTCTCATAACCAGTCTAGATGTTTTGTTGGTGTTCCTGTACAGAAAACTCATATTTTCCAGTCTATTCTGTGATCATTTTCCCCAACAGTGTTTGGCAACTGCCGACGTCTGATTATAATGCCTATGTTCTGCAGATGTTGTTTGCTTCTGCTCTTTACATGATTTGCCAGTTTCACCATAGTACCCTTCTTCACAGTCTAGACACGCTGCCATATAAACCCCCTCTAATCTCTTCCTCTACCGACTTTTTGTTTCTAACTATTTTATTCCTAATGGTGTTTTTGTAGCTGCCTATCAATTTGAAATTATTTAGCTTCCATTAGATACCATCCAGTTTGAATGAGGTCCTTTTAGTAATTCTACTAATGCACAGAACAATTTTTGTATGTGATAAAGTTAATATATATATATATATATATATATATATATATATATATATATATATATATATATATATATATATATATATATATATATATATATATATATATATATATATATATATATATATATATATATATATATATATAAATATATATATATATATATATATATATATATATATATATATATATATATATATATATATATATATATATATATATATATATATATATATATATATATATATATATATATATATATATATATATATTTTGTGAGGTACAGTACTTTTGATGAGACTATCGTTTGCCAATTGTTCTCTTGGTGGTTGTTACCTTTACTTTTTTGTTTTCTTGAACTCTGCAGGAGTTGATCTCTGTCTCGGTATCTTCGAGAGCATCAGTCAGTTTTGGAATAGCAACGAGTCAGGTTCTCGACAGCTTAGCACCTTCTTTGAGTATTTTGGAACTGCAGGTATTTGCTACCTGTGGCCCTCTGCAGTTGGAGGATGACGTTCATGGCTGAACCGTGTACATCAGTAGAGCAGCGTTGTTCCTGTTTGACAGCAGTCTTGCTGTTGCCTTGACTCTGCCGATCATCTGTCTTTTTTGGAGATGTTCCTGTTGGCCGTCATGGTGCGGCTGTTTTCGATGATCGTGCGGCACTGTTCAAGGGTGTTCGTCCTTTTCGACCTTTGTTTGGTCTCGACATCTGTGTAGATTGTCTGTTGTGTTTTTGTGCTGCACGAGGTTGCACTGGTATTATTTATACCGTTGTATTGGTATCATTTATACTTGAGTGTTTCCTGCTTTTCCCTGTTGAGGAGGATTCCCAGGGAATTGGTGCCGTCACTTTCTCCCGGCACTGATGGGGATTTGCCTGCTGTTTCTGCGTCGATGATCAACTGTTTTCTGCTGTCAATCTGGGAGCTTGCTAGCTCGTGAAACGATCTGTAGGGAGGCTGACACCAGGTAAGACTAAGTATCCTTGATTTTCGCATAGGATCACCTTCCTTTTGTGTGGATGCCCTGGTGTTCATGACCTGCCCTGATAGCGGAATTGGCGATTTGATCACGGCCCTGGAATTGTTTCTCCTCTGCTGCCTCCACTGATGTGAGAAAAACTATATAGCAGTTGGATTATTTAAGTATATATGTGTATATTTTGTCATGTTTTTACTGTGACTTTATAACGTCACCCGACGGGTCATAAATATTGTAGATAAGGTATCATTTAGCTTTGTGGCAATAGGTAGGGATTATAATTGTTTTCTTGTTTTGTTTTCTGTGCCTTCCTTCTTCCTTTGATTTAGCATTAGGATAGTTTTTGGTCTGGCCAGCAAAAGTGTTGGATCCAAACAAGTTATTTGTTATTGTCATTTCCTCCTCATTATTTATCTTTGATAGGGTTTAGTTTTCTTAGTTTTTGGGAATCCAGTGGGATTCTAAGGACCGGTATTTGTCCTTCCTGGTTGTCGCCAGGGTTTTTAAGTATTGATTATATCCCACAAGGTTGATTTAAATTTTGTATTAAGTATTAAATATTGTTGAGTTTTCCTGAGTGTTTGTTTTCGCTAACCTTTAGCACTGAGTTACATTAATTACTGACAACAACAATTCTATTATTAATTAAGAAGTTGCATAACAACCCTGAGGGTTGTAACAATTTGGCGACCGTGACAGGATTGTTCTCAGGTGTACTCAGTGTTTTGGTTTGTCAGACAGCACTTGGTTAATTTAACAAGATTTTCTTTTGCTGTAGTTATTACCTTTCTACCCTGCTAGTTTCGGTACAATGGAGGATTTTGTGTTTGACCCAGCAGAATTTTTTGGGTCGGCTGACTGTATAAAACATCTGCCAGTATTGAGTAAAAATTATTTGGTAAGTTGTGCCCAGCGGTAGGGCATTCCGTTGAAGGCAGCGGATACTAAAAATCAGTTGTTGGTAGCTGTTAAAAGTAAAATTGTTCAAGGTCTGGTCGAGGCTGAAAATTTGGTTAGGGAAAGTGAGATAGTAGGTGGTAGTGACTCAGAGCATGAGGGTAGTATGTTTGAGGGAGAGATTGATGATGATGATGGAATAAGTGTCAATGTAGGTCTAACTTTATTTGAGGATCCTCCCCGGACAGAAACTATTTATGAGGGCCACGCTAATTTGCCTCTGAAACAGAATATTTCCACTAACCCTTTTACAACTTTAGGAAACCCTGTGCCAGGAAATCCTCTGGCTCCTGTTCGTCCTTTGGTGGAGTCCAACAAGGACAATGAATTTAATTTGATTTGTAAGTGCATAGAATTGAGGAAGCTAGAATTTGAGGAGAACGAGAGGGCGAGGTGGCATGAATTGGAGATGGCCAATATTAATTTAGAAATAGCTAGGCTGCAGGGTACCTCTAATCATTTTAGTACACCTCGAGGCAACTTGCAGGATAAATTTAATATAGGTGCAGCCTTGAAATTAGTGCCAGTGTTCGACGAGTTGAATGTCCCAGAATTTTTCAAGGCATTCAAACGTGTCGCCACCCGGTTGTCTTGGCCACCAGAAATGTGATAGTATTAATTCAATATAGGTTGGTGGGCAAGGCAATTGAGTGTATAATGCCTTGGAAGAAGGAATAGCTCGTGATTATCATAAGGTTAAGGCACTAGTCCTCAAGGCATAGGATCTGGTCCCTGAGGCCTATCGCCTTAAGTTCAGAAACTTTACAAAGCAGTCCACCCTTACTTATGTCAAATTTGCTAGGATTAAAGAGGAGCAGTTTGATGATTGGTTAAAAAGCTGCCAGGTGGTCTCTTTCTCCTCTTTGAGGGAACTCATATTTCTCAAAGAATTCAAGAGGGCATGCAGCAAAGAATTGAAGGTATATCTGGAAGAGGTAAATGCCGTTAATTTAGGTAAGGCTGCCCAAATTGCCGATGAGTTTGTATTGACCCATCGAACTGGGTCAGGTAATTTTGGGAGTAAGGATATGAATTTTCAATCTGCTAGGCCAAATGATTTTCAGAGGAAATCAGGGACTTTTGTGAATACTCGTGGCCAGGGTAATCCACCAGTTAGAAACCATTGGCCTGATAGTAACCAGGGAAAAGTCTCGAGTGGACAAGACACTCGTGTCTTTTCCAAGGATAACAGGTTTGGTTCTGGCCCAGGTAATATGAATAATAGAGGTAGGGGGACCTGATACTGGTGTAATAAGCAGGGACATTATCAGGCACAGTATAATGCCAGAAGAAGGTACCTCCAAAGGAATAATAACAATAATAACAATCCTGTGTCGTTAATCTCTAATTATAAGCCTGTTGTCAATAATCCTGAGATTGAAAAGCGTCCGGTTCCTACTAGTGGTAGTGATAGTAGTAGTGGCAGCCCGTCTTCTGGTAGAAAGGAGTCGTGACTCATTTACGATAAGTATATTTGGCCTGGTAAATTAATGTCGAACTCTAAAACGTTTGGTGTGAAATTTTTGAGGGACACAGGGTTGGCCAGGTCTCTGGTTTTGAAAGAAACTTTGAAAGACTTACTTGAATGTTCAGGGAATTTTGTTGTTCTGGGAGGGTTCTCGAACACGGTTGTTTTGGCTCCGTTAGTGGAGGTCAGGTTGTCTTTCCCTGGTTATGATAAGGTGACAGAGTTGGCGGTTGTTGAGAGTCTCCCTATCCCCGGCATTGACGACATTTTGGGTAATGATATGTTAAATAGTAAAGGACAGGAGTTGTTCCCAATATTGTCTGTGCACACCTGTCTGGTTGCAGTAACAACCCGTGCAGCAGCCAAGGCTGCATATTTAATTGATAATGACGATGATTTAATCTTAAGTAGTTTAGAAGTAGATGTAGAGAGGCCCGGGTCTTTAGACAGTAGTAGTAGTGTAGTTAGTAATGTTTTGAGACCCGATTGGGACAAGTTGTCATTTATTGAAGCTCAGAAAAAAGAATTTAGTTTTGATTTAGTTGACACTGCAGATTTGACAAAACCCAGGTTTTGTGTAACTAACGGTTTATTATAACGGATTAGTCGCCCCTCTACTGATGACCTGAGCAAAACGTCTCGTATTGAACAAATTGTTGTCCCATCTCAATTTCGGAAGTCTATTTTGAGTCTTTCTTATGATGATTCTTTTTCTGGCCACTTTTTGAAAGTTAGCAAAATGTTTTTGGTGGCTCGGATTTAAATCATCTGTGAAACGGTTTGTTAACGAATGTGAGGTTTGTCAGGTGATGGGGAAACCCAATCAAATTATTCCTAAAGACCCCTTAAATCCAATTCCCATGATCGGTGAGCCATTTGTAGAATTAGTAATTGATGTGGTTGGGCCTTTGCATAAAACTAAGTCTGGATTTACCCATCTCTTGACAATTATGAATAGAGCATCTCGATTCCCTGAGGCCTTCCTGATGCGAAGGATAACTTCTAAGGCAGTGTTTGACAAATTAACTGAATTCTTTTCCAGGTATGGTCTCCCTTATATTATTCAAACCGATTGCGGTACAAATTTTACGAGTAAGGTATTTAAGGCAAGTGTGCTGAACTGGCCATTCGGCACAATACCAGTGTACCTTACATCCGGGAAGTCAGGAGTGGTGGAAAGGTTCCACCAGACCCTTAAATCTATTTTGAAAAAATATTGTTATGAAAAAGGGGAGGGATGGGATAAAGGGCTTCCCTTTGCTCTCTTTGCTCTGAGAAATCACCCGAATTCTTCCACTGGCATAGCTCCCTTCGAACTGGTCTTTGGGCGCAAAGTATGTGGTCCTTTAGAAATTTTTCATGAAATGCTCGAGACTGGTCGACGATGAGATGCAAACGTGGGAGAGTTTGTGGAGGACTTGAGAAAAAAATTATCTAGAGCCTGGAAATTTACTGGAGAAAATTTGGATTTTGCTCAGGCTGCTATGAAGTTAAATTTTGACAGGAAATCTAAAGCACGGTCGTTTGAGCCCGGAGAATTAGTTTTAGTTTTGAGTACTGGAAGGTTTAGTACTTTTGATGGGACAATCGTTTGCCGATTGTTCCCTTGGTGGGTTGTTGCCTCCTTACTTTTTTGTTTTCTTTGCTCTCTGTACCTCTGTAGGAGTTGTCGTCTGTCTCGGTGTCTTCGAGATCGCCAATCAGGTTTGGAGTAGCAGCGAGTCAGGCTTGACAGCATAGCAGCTTCTTCGAGTATTTTGGAACTGCAGGTATTCGCTGCCTGTGGCCCTCTGCAGTTGGAGGATGGCGTTGATGGCTGAACCGTGTCCATCAGTGGAACAGTGATGTTCCTGTTTGATAGCAGTCTTGCTATTGCCTTGACTCTGCCGATCATCTATCTTTATTGGAGATGTTCCTGTTGGCCTTCATGGGGCGGTTGTTTTCGATGATCGTACGGCAGTGTTCAAGGAGTTCATCCTCTTCGACCTTTGATGGGGTCTCGACATCTGTGTAGATTGTGTGTTGTGTTTTCATGCTGCACGAGGTTGTATTGGTATTTATACTGTTGTAATGGTATTTATGCTCCTTTATTATTCATGATCATGTGTTGCTTAATTATTTATGCTATTTTTGTACTGTTTGATGCTGTTTGATCATGTTGTTTATGCTGTCTGTTCTATTTATATTTTGCGATGTAGCCAAGGTGTTGTTCACTTATAATGATTACTCTTTTGTTAATGTAATGTTATTGTCTTTCATAGAGTAACTTTGGTTTGGCTACATCAGTGTTTATTTTGATTTGGAACTGACTTTTGTTTTAAATTTGATGTATTTCTATTTTTAATGGACTCATTATGGTAGTTAACTTTGCTGCTGGTAATCAAATTTCATTTATGGTAATATTGAGTATGTAATCTGATTTATTTTGAACCAAACCTGACTCACTTGTAAATATGTAAATACCTTATAATAATAAATTAGTTTAAGGTCACTTTATCGTTTTGTTCAGCTCCTTCCTCAATGTCTACCTCAATTTCTGCCAGTCATTCCAGTCCCGTACTTTTTTTGTATTTAAGAACCTGCTGAACCGACTGCGTTCATTACAGTACTGACTTGGACAATTTCCTTGAACCAAGGTATAAGAACCGTTGGAAGGTGCTGAGGAAGTTGTCTGAGGTAAATTATGAAATAGAGGCTCCTGGGACCAAACGAAAGGGTCGGATATTCCATATAAATAGATTAAAACAATATACTTCAAATAGACAAGATCCTCTTGCTATTGTTTATGAGCCTGTGGCTGAGGTTATGGAACCACCTTTAGAGGATTCAGAGGATTTAATTTGTCAGGTGTCATCTGATGCTCTTTTTGATAATATCCAAAATTTAGAGGTTTTGAAGGAAGGGCTGGAGCATCTGGAGATTGCTCAAAGGAGGGATATAATTAACTTAATTTCTTCTTTTCCAGATATATTTCAGAATTCTCCAGGTCGAACTAGTTTTCTTCAGCATGATGTAGACGTGGGAAGTGATTCTCCTGTAAAACAGAGTCCTTATCGGCTGAATCCCGTTAAGAGGGATATAGTTGATAAGGAGATTAAATACTCGTATATGCTGGAGCACGATCTCATCCAACCTTCTGTTAGTCCATGGAGCTCCCCGATAGTCCTCGTTAAGAAGCCTGACGGGAAGTTCCGTATGTGTGTGGACTACCATAAGGTTAATGCGCACAGTAAGAATGACACTTTTCCTTTGCCTCGGATAGATGACTGTCTTGATCAGATAGGGGCCGCTAAGTTTATTACGAAATTGGATTTATTGAAAGGGTATTGGCAGGTACCCCTGTCTGATCGAGCACGAGAGATTTCTGTATTTATCACTCCCTTCGGGCTTTATGAGTGTAAGGTAATGCCTTTTGGAATGAAAAATGCTGCATGTACCTTCCAACGACTTATGAACTGTGTCATTTGTGGTTTGGAAGGTACAGAAATCTATATAGATGACTTGGTAGTTCACAGCAATGACTGGCAGACACATATGTTACGGTTAAGGAAAGTGTTTGAAGCTTTAAGGGCCACCGGTCTTGTTGTGAATCTCGAAAGTGTGAGTTTGGCAAAGCTAAGGTGTGCTATTTGGGTCACGAAGTGGGTTTTGTGTCAGGTGGCACCTAAGCAAGCCAGCCTCGAGGCTATTATAAATTTAAAGAGGCCGTGCAATGTCAGAGAAGTTCATGAGTCCTGGGAATGACTGGCTATTATCGTAGATTCGTGCGAAATTTCTCAGACCTTGCTCAGCCTCTTACCAAATTGTTAGAGAAAGGGCAGAAGTTTGTGTGGTCCCCTCAGTGTGAGGAAGCATTTATTAAACTTAAGTTAGTGTTAGTATCTAATGCAATACTGACTTCTCCTAATTTCCAGAGACCTTTTATTATTGCAGTGGATGCCAGTGACATAGGTATTGGGTGTGTCCTCTTTCAAAGGAACGAGGCAGGAGAGGTTCACTCCATACCATATTATAGTAAAAAATTACTGGCTGCTGAGAAAAGGTATTCCACCATAGAAAAGGAGGCCCTTGCCTTGGTCTGTACTCTTTTGCGTTTTAAGCGGTACGTAACAAATTTTTCTTTTCCCATAGAAATTTGGACAGACCATAACCCGCTGATTTTCATAGAGCGTATGAAAGGAGCCAACCAGAGGATATTACGTTGGGCTCTTCAGCTACAGGGATTCACGCTGGTGATTAAGCATGTGAAGGGAACTGAAAATAAAATTCCAGACGCTCTTTCTAGAATCTAAGGTTGTTCACGTCTGGCCTCCCTCATACCTTGCCCTGCTCGCTTCTCCAATGAGTTTGCATAAAAACTTTGGTTTGTAAACAGTAGCTTAAAAAGGTGTGTGAATGGGTATGAATGTATCCTTAGTTTAAGATTTGTGGTATCTGTTGGTTAGGCTGGTAAATTTTCTGTATGACAATTCGATTTTTGAGATTCATGCATTGTAGTGGTATTAATTAGAAATTTTATTTCAGATCTCATGATAGATATTTTCCTTTGTCCCGTTTATGTATATGTTTGGTGTTGTCTTTTGAGTGATGTGTTAATCTTTTTCTTTTACAGGATTGTTGTTTTGTATAGTTAAAAAAAAAAATTGCTCTATTGGAATATTTTGTTTTGTTTTGGGGGAGGAAGGTATTAGGTAAGCTTAAATTATTTTCTTTATTTGCATTACGTAAATTTAGATCAGCCTTGTTTTTTCTAGGTTTAATAACTACTTTTTAAGAAAGTCATTTCTAGTGCTTAACGTAAAGTGCTTTATTTAACATTATTCAATGTGGTTAGGTGCCTCCTTCCCTTTTGTTTATATTATCGAACTATCGTTTTAACGAGTGTTTTTATTTTTTACGAGTGTTGATGAACGCCTCCTTAGTGATGTCTGGACGTCGGAGCTCAGCCCGAGTTAGTTCAGGCTATTGCACTCCCCTAATATACTGTCCCTTGAGCAGCTGATTGATTTTTGGAATTTGGTTGACCGATTGTTTGGCAGCTTTTTGGACCACGTCTACGGATCTTCTCTTGGACTGTTGTTCGCAGGTCCTCTTGTCACCTGCGACTCGAGTGTTTCCTGCCTTGAGCCGCAACTTGGGTCCTTCATATGAGACTCGCAGGCACTCCTGTCACCTGCGACTTGAGTGTTTCCTGCTTTTCCCTGTTGAGGAGGGTTCCCAGGGAATTGGTGCCGTCGCTTTCTCCCGGCACTGATGGGGATTTGCCTGCTGTTTCCGCATCTTTCATCAGCTGTTTTCTGCTGTCAATCTGGGAGCTTGCTAGCTCATGAAACGATCTGTAGGGAGGCTGACACCAGGTAAGACTAAGTATCCTTGATTTTCACATAGGATCACATTCCCTTTTGTGTGGATGCTCTGGTGTTCATGACCTGCCCTAATAGCGGAATTGGCGATATGATCACGACCCTGGAATTTTTTCTCCTCTGCTGCCTCCACTGATGTGAGAAAAACTATATAGCAGTTGTATTATTTAAGTATAGATATATGTGTATATTTTGTTATGTTATTGCTGTGATTTTATAATGTCACCCGACAGGTCATAAATATTGTAGATAAGGTATCATTTAGCTTTGTGGTAATAGGTAGGGATTATAATTGTTTTCTTGTTTTGTTTTCTGTGCCTTCCTTCTTCCTTTGATTTAGCATTAGGATAGTTTTTGGTCTGGCCAGCAAAAGTGTTGGATCCAAACAAGTTATTTGTTATTGTCATTTCCTCCTCATTATTTATCTTTGATAGGGTTTAGTTTTCTTAGTTTTAGGGAATCCAGTGGGATTCTAAGGACCGGTATTTGTCCTTCCTGGTTGTCGCCAGGGTTTCTAAGTATTGATTATATCCCACAAGGTTGATTTAAATTTTGTATTTATTAAGTATTAAATATTGTTGAGTTTTCCTGAGTGTTTGTTTCCGCTAACCTTTAGCACTGAGTTACATTAATTACTGACAACAATTTTATTATTAATCAAGAACTTGCATAACAACCCTGAGGGTTGTAACACTTATGATTACTGTTTTGTTAATGTAATGTGATTGCCTTTCATAGAGTAAATTTGGTTTGGCTACATCAGTGTTATTTTGAATTGGAACTGACTCCTGTTTTGAATTTGATGTATTTATATTTTGAATGAACTCATTATGGTATTTAACTAAATTGTTAATAATTTTGAATGTTTGCTGCTGGTAATTACTTCATTGATGGTAATATTGAGTATGTAATTTAATTTGATTTTTGAACCAAACCTGACTCACTTGTAAATATGTATTACCTTATTATAATAAATTAGTTTAAGGTAATTTTATCGTTTTGTTCAGCTCCTTCTTCCTTTGTCTACCTCAATTTTTGCCAGTCATTCCAGTCCCATCCTTTTTTTTTGTATTAAAGTACCAGCTGAACTGACTGCGGTTCATTACAATATATATATATATATATATATATATATATATATATATATATATATATATATATATATATATATATATATATATATATATATATATATATATATATATATATATATATATATATATATATATATATATATATATATATATATATATATATATATATATATATATATATATATATATATTTATTTATATATATATATATATATATATATATATATATATATATATATATATATATATATATATATATATATATATATATATATATATATATATATATATATATATATATATATATATATATATATATATATATATATATATATATATATATATATATATATATATATATATATATATATATATATATATATATATATATATATATATATATATATATATATATATATATATATATATATATATATATATATATATATTGTAATGAACCTAGCAGTCAGTTCAACAGGTTCTTAAATAAAAAAATACAGGACTGGAAATGACTGGCAGAAATTGAGGCAGTCAAAGGAGGAAGGAGCTGAACAAAACAATAAAGTTACCTTAAACTAATTTATTGTAATTGATATTTACATATTTACAAGCTAATCAGGTTTGGAGCAAAAATCAAAATAATCACATCACAAAATCAATGAAAAAGCCATTAAACGAGTCAGTTAAATAATATAGATGCAGCAAAATCAAATCAAGGTTACTTCAAACACCATCAAAGTAAATTAGCAAACAGTAAACATTTAACTTCAAACACCATCAAAGTAAATCAGCAAACAGTAAACATTTAAATTGAAGTTAACAACACTTCAGCTACATCATAAACAAAACATCAGACAGCATAAACAATAAATGCACAAAAAGCTCTAAAGAATAAAATAAGTATTGATATAACAAACTTCATAAATAACACAAATAATTAAGCAACTTAAATAACAATACAACAGTATAAATACCAATACAACCTCGTGCAGCACAAAAACAAAACAGACAAATTACATAGATGTCGAGACCCCATCAAAGGTCGAAGAGGACGAACACCCTTGAACACTGCCATACGATCATCAAAAACAACCGCCCCATGACGGCCAACAGGAACATCTCCAGAAACGACAGATGATCAGCAGAGACAAGGCAACAGCAAGACTTCTGTCAAACAGGAACAACACTGCTCGACTGATGGTCATGGTTCAGCCATCAACGTCATCCTCCAACTGCAGAGGGCCACAGGTAGTGAATACCTGCAGTTCCAAAATACTCAAAGAAGCTGCTATGCTGTCAATAACCTAACTCGCTGCTATCCCAAACCTGACTGACGATCTCGAAGACACCGAGACAGACGTCAACTCCTACAGAGTGCAAAGAAAACAAAAAAGTAAGGAGGCAACAACCCACCAAGGGAACAATCGGCAAACGATAGTCCCATCAAAAGTACTAAAACTCACACCTCCTTACCTAACAGAAAAAAAAATACAATATTTTTTTTTTTTTACACTTCACACACTCTTTCTCTCTCTCCTCCAGTGCTGTCACAACCCTGCCGGACAAAACAGAACCGATCCTGAAACACGGTCGCCAATGTAATGAACCCCAGTGTTTTCAACAGGTTCTTAAATACAAAAAAAAAATACGAGACTGGAATGACTGGCAGAAATTGAGGCAGACAAAGAAGGAAGGAGCTGAACAAAACGATAAAGTTACCTTAAACTAATTTATCATAATTGATATTTACATATTTACAAGCGAGTCAGGTTTGATCAAAAATCAAATTACATACTCAATATTACCATAAATGAAATATGATTACCAGCAGCAAAGTTAACTACCATAATGAGTCCATTAAAAATATAAATACATCAAATTTAAAACAAGAGGCAGTTCCAGATCAAAATAAACACTGATGTAGCCAAACCAAAGTTACTCAAGACAATAACATTACATTAACAAAACAGTAATTATAAGTGAACAACTACATTACAAAATATAAACAAAACAGACAGCATAAACATGATCAAACAGCATCAAGCAGAAAAAAATAGCATAAATAATTAAGCAACACATGATCATGAGTAATAAAGCAGCATAAATACCAATACAACCTCGTGCAGCACAAAAACAAAACAGACAATCTACATAGATGTCGAGACCCCATCAAAGGTCGAAGAGGACGAACACCCTTTGAACACTGCCATACGATCATCAAAAACAACCGCCCCATGACGGCCAACAGGAACATCTCCAAAAACAACAGATGATCGGCAGAGTCAAGGCAACAGCTAGACTGCTGTCAAACAGGAACAACACTGCTCGACTGATGGTCATGGTTCAGCCATCAACGTCATCCTCCAACTGCAGAGGGCTACAGGTAGTGAATACCTGCAGTTCAAAAATACTCAAAGAAGCTGCAATGCTGTCAAGAACCTGACTCGTTGCTATCCCAAACCTGACTGACGGTCTCAAAGACACCGAGACAGATGTCAACTCCTACAGAGTGCAAAGAAAACAAAAAAGTAAGGAGGCAACAACCCACCAAGGGAACAATCGGCAAACGTTTGTCCCATCAAAGGTACTAAACCTCACAATATATATATATATATATATATATATATATATATATATATATATATATATATATATATATATATATATATATATATATATATATATATATATATATATATATATATATATATACATATACATATACATATATATGTGTGTGTGTGTATGTGTATGTATGTATGTATGTACATATATATATATATATATATATATATATATATATATATATATATATATATATATATATATATATATATATATATATATATATATATATATATATATATATATATATATATATATATATATATATATATATATATATATATATATATATATATATGCATGTGTTTTTCAAAATCAGAGCACCCCCTCCACAGAACAAAAGGAAAGTTATGAAGTATTATGCTGTAGCCTACCTCCAAGTACATTATTTTAAGTATCTATTAAGCAATTTTTTCATTTTACATTTCTTGTATTTTCAGACTGAGTGACGGACGAGTTAGATACAGCCATGGCTAACAACACGGATTAAATCAGATGAATTGACCAAATCAGGGATATAACCTTTAGAGAGGCCAGGGATGCTGGCGCATCCTTACTTTCACGTTCCTGGATAGCTAAATACATTAAAAGAGATGAATCCTTTGTTAAAAGAAACTGGAACAAAAATCCATATGACCGTCATTGCAAAAAGCTTGAGAATCTTGGAAGGCCAGAAGTCCTTTCTCAGGAGTCAAAAGACATCATAGCTGAGGCACTGGGTAGACCAAGAAAGTCTTTAGGTAAGTTGGTGCTTGAACTAGAAACAAAAAAATTTTTAAGAGAAGAGAAGTTATAGTATATCGTGAGTTGAAAAAATCTGGTATCAAGCCATTTCATGTTATCTGCAAGCCCACCATCACTCAGCAACAGAGAAAAGACCGTGCATGGTTTTGTGGTTCATTTCTTAAAGATTGGGATGAAGCTGACTTTCTACATGTTGCCGCATCAGATGAATTCTTCATTTACACAGTCAGGAAGCCAAATCATAAAAATTATACCATTTGGGCTGCAAAGTTGGATGATATCAGTGATGACGTGCACTATTGCCAAATTGTGAAATTTCCTGAATATCTGGGAATTTTTCTGTTTCACAGCCAAATGGTTAATGTAGATCATCAAAGAAAAAGGACAGTCATGGAATGGCGAATACTTCAGAGAAACTGTGCTTACTGGTGGAGTATTTCCTTTCCTCAAAGATCCTGAAAATGTGTTATATGTTGAAGAAGTCACATTTTTGCATGATAAGGCACCATGTTTCAAGGCTCTTCAGATGCAGGGGCTGCTTCGAAATAGTGGTATCGATTTCTTCTCGATAAGTGAATTTCCAGGTATCTCCCCTGACCTTAACGTGTGTGAAAACATTGGTAGTATCTTAAAGGATCATGTTGAAGAGTACACAGTGAACTATGATGGTATACCAAGCCTAGACGACCTACGAAGAGGGTGACTGAATTGCTCAGAGAAATGGAGTTTGAGTCTCAGCTTTTTTGCGTTTTCTGAAATCATACCCCTCAAGAATGCAGGCTATGGTACAGGCAGATGGAGGCCACACAAAATATTAAATACTCAGAGAAAAACGTAAAAAAAATACCTGTTCTGAATTACTTTTGTTTTCGTCCATATCAATTTTAGTTTATGCTGTAAAGGGGGACTCTAATTTCGAAACACACTGTGTATATTGTCACAATGCGTATCAAGTACCTGGTTGTTACACAACTAATCTCAAAATTAAAAAATATACCTCACTTCAGCCAGATACCTGAAGTCTCATAACATTAATTATTACGACTGAGTACTCTATAGGTAACAGTGATCCCTTAAGAAAAAACTTATTTATTACTTGAAAAATCAAACTAAGTCTATCAGAATATGTGTGAGGTATCAAAAATTAAACTAGAAATATTCTAGAGTACAAGGGCATCACTCCATCAAAAAAACTCTAACTGTTTCCCTGGTCTTAATTCACTTTAGCAAAACTAAAAGAACAAAACATGTTTATCACTTTGCCTTATGCACACACAATCAATCCTATTCGCTGATGATCAATAAATGAAACACTTTTTCTAAAAATTTTAAATACAAAAATTCATTTTCAAATTCAAAATTTATAACCAGAATTCACAAAGTAAGTATATCTTAGTTTAACCAGACCACTGAGCTGATTAACAGCTCTCCTAGGGCTGGAATCTGAAATATTTATTATAACTTGAAAATAACACAACACTTAATTAATTCTTGAATTAAATTATGAAACAAAACTAATTCACAAAAACTTTATCAGGAATTTAAATTAACCAAGCAAAATTTAAACTATCAATAATTACTCAAGATTTAAAAAGAAAATCTAAAACAAATGAAATATTAAATCAAGTATGTAATGTTAAATTACCAAGAAATATTTACAATGCTGTGTAAATAAATGTTGCATCACAACATAAAAATTTGAAAATATAAAATGATTGTAAATAGAAAAACTCACAAAAATACACATAAGATTTATTAATAATGATTTCACTCGGTCAAAATTTCCTAACTTATCATACCATGGTATTAATAAGTAAAATTCACGTTACCTTACACAAACTTGTGAAACCCTCTGTAAATCACTTGCTGCAGCTGCGTTACCACAAAACATACTTTTTTACCAGGCGCCATTACAAACTAAATAACTTTTCTAAATTCAGATCTCAAAAGTTAATGCTAATACATGACCACAAAACACTATGTTAAAAGTAATCTCTTTCTAAGAACGAGAGAGAGAGAGAGAGAGAGAGAGAGAGAGAGGAGGGAACCATATTAACTGGTCTCAGAAATCAAAATGAAACAAATTTTAGAATTCCAGTAACATGTGAAACAATTACATGATGTCATTATAGCATTTTGGGTGCGAGGTACAAAAGTTGTTCTAGAAGCAGGGAGGTGACGTCATTAAAGCATTTTTGGTGCGAAATACCATGGAGAAACTTCTAGAAAGAAAGTTATGTCATCCCAGCAAAACGTTTTGAACGCAATCTTACAAAACATGGCGTAACTGATCAAGACAAGTATTTTTTCTCTCAAAGTAGCGTACGTGACTCGAACATGTGAAATCACTCGTCTTGAGCTCGTATAGAACGAATCGGCATTTTTTATCCAAACTTGTCATCACGACCCAAAACAAAGCGTTCTCACTTAACTCAACTGATGACAGTTGAAATGATACAAGTCTTTGCTGGACACACACGTGTTCATATACTACGTTTTTACCAAGAAAAATATTATTCTAAACTACGTTACTATTAAAATTTTATTATCAATTCTAAATTATGCTATTAAGTTATTTAATCATTAGTTCTTTTGAGATCTGATGCCAAACTAAATATGACACTTCAGCAATCATTATCATTACACATAACACATGATAAAAAAGTAAATATGTCAAAATTATAGGAGGATATATGCATTATAAGGCAACATGATAAAAAAAAAAAAATATATATATATATATATATATATATATATATATATATATATATATATTATATATATATATATATATATATATATATATATATATATATATATATATATACATATACATAGATATATATACATACATATACATACATATACATATATATATATATATATATATATATATATATATATATATATATATATATATATATATATATATATATATATATATATATATATATATATATATATATATATATATATATATATATATATATATATATATATATACATATATATAGATATATATACATACATATACATACATATACATATAGATATATATATATATATATATATATATATATATATATATATATATATATATATATACATTGATATATATATATATGTATATATATATATATATATATATATATATATATATATATATATATATATATATATATATATATATATATATATATATATATATATATATATATATATATATATATATATACATATATACATATGATATTGATATATATATATATATATATATATATATATATATATATATATATATATATATATATATATATATATATATATATATATATATATATATATATATATATATATATATATATATATATATATATATATATATATATATATATATATATATATATATATATACATAGATACATATATGTATATATATATATATATATATATATATATATATATATATATATATATATATATATATATATATATATATATATATATATATATATATATATATATATATATATATATATATATATATATATATATATATATATATATAAATATATATATATATATATATATATTTATAAACTAAACTCCTGTGATTTAGTTTGAAATATTCTCTGTGAGACAGGTAGCAACAATTTAAGGTAATTTTAGCCTTGTGATTCTGACTTCGTGGGTCTAGGAAAACGTAAAAAGAGGAAAACAAGGGGGAATTTCATATGAGCGTAGGGCTCTTGTTACTGAGGGAAATATTACGTAAAACACGTGGGCAAATTTAAAGGAGTGTATTTACATAAATGACATTAGTACGTGAAAGAGGAATGCAAGTAGATTATTGATCCTGAAGGGTATTCCTACGGGATGAATGAAACTGGGGAATTCCAGACACAGTCCAAGAAGCTTCTACGAAATAGGGTCCCTCTGAAATGAGAGATATGCACATTATATGCCAGTAATGAAAATAAACCAAAAGAATAATGAATTCGAAGCTGCACTGAGAGTGCCAAAGGGCTTCCATGAATTAATAAGGACTTAGTACTGCCGATGCTAGAGGTGCACGGACATTAGACAAGGGATTCATTGATTAATGGCACTCAATTCAAGTAAATGTTACGAAGAAAAATCGTGACTGAATGGAGGTTTTCCAGGGCACATTACCGTAAGACAGGTGTGGTTCCAACGTAGAAAATTGGTCCGTGGATGACTTACGATTTCCGAGGGCGAGTTCTTCCACATGTTAGGATGCAAGGGCACGGCGATGGGGACTTCTCGAAGAAGGGCAATGCGTGGGAATTTCACGAAGGGCCGGACAATGGCATGTGTGGCATCCGGCAGGTCAACGGTGGAGCGAGCACGTGGCTTGCGTTCGAAGGGCACGAGGAGAAAGTATACTTTGAAAAGGGCCACGTGGTTAGCTAAGGACAATGCCAAGGGCAGGTGGCTTGGTCCTTCTTCACTTCCTGTCTTCCACCTCGCGTGTGAGGAGGAGGCCTCGTGTTTTCTACTTTTATCTCCTCCTATGGGGCAGGGGGCACTTCCAACATATAGGGGTGTTGAATCATCTTCAGCTGATGCCCGCAGGAGTTTTGCCTGTAAGGAAACTACCAGACAGAGATCACTTTGCCTCGAAGAAAGATCTGCCTAAAGGGAGTGGCCTTAATCATTTAAACCCTTGTATTCTGACCGTGCGAAGTCGATAGACAGATGGTCTATCGATCGAGCGGCCGCAGTAAATGAAAACAACAGAACAAACAACAACAAAAGAGGGGAAGGCAATTTGCTAGCGATTTTTGCTAATCATAATATATATATATATATATATATATATATATATATATATATATATATATATATATATATATATATATATATATATATATATATATATATATATCTGTGTGTGTATATATGTTTCAACTGTTGAAACAGATAAGAATATTCCGGTAGGAACATTACGTAGCATACCGATTGGTCTACCTTCAGAGGCGGTGAAGGGTTCCGCCCTTTTTCCTCTCTTTTAACAGCAAGTCTTTCTCCTTTCTCTCTCTCTCTCTCGGCTCTTCTCACTCTCTCTCTCTCTCTCTCTCTCTCTCTCTCTCTCTCTCTCTCTCATTCCACATTAAAGAAATGAAGTGGGTCTTATAAGGAAAAAACTCAATCTTTTTCCTACCAAAAATATTTTTATTATTTAAAGCAACCCAACAAGCAATGAACAAACAAAGCAAAGATTAAAATGCATCATAAATGAAATTGTCAACTAAGAAAACATCTAACTCAAGATCTAGTCTCAGTCCAACCAAAAATCTGATTATGGCTAATAGCCTGCAAACTCAAAAACTCTCACATATTCCATTATAGACTTTGTAAGGTCTAGTCTCAAGTCTCCCACATAAAATACTAGACATTGCAAAGGTTTGCGACTGTCTCTCTCTATGATCACACCAACATGATAACATCATGTTATTGCCCACAAAGTCATCACCACAACCACAACCACAACCATGACATCTGTCGAAAAAATTAAACACAAAATAATACTCCCAAAAATATACAAGTGCAAAAACATAATAATGAAAAGTCTAAAATGCATGAGTAAATAGCATACCTGTAAAATATAGAACACAATAAAATAGAATATTGAAATGGTAAAATGCATATTCCACTTCCACACAAGATCAAAAATGTCTTGAAATATGGTTAAAAACATAAATTCAAAATGTCTTGAAATATGGTAAAAGACCATAAATCCACAATTCACATAGGAAAAGAAGAGTCTGGACTGTACCTTATTCTGCCAATTCTAAGAGCTCGCCACACTCAAAGATAATGTCTTCACGATCTCGTTCTAGGTCTGCTAATGAACGACCGAACTAATTTTTGGGCAGAATTAGACACAAAATCGAGATTCTATAACACACGAACTCTTGTATACATAGCGACTTGGTCATATGACTCGGCCAATATCGCGTGTTCATCACATTAACTGCTGAGATGATCAACTATTTGCTGAATACGAGGATTCTGCAACTGACGGCTTCAACAGTACCATCTTGCAAACAAAAATTCTTCCATCACACTCTGTACCTTTTAATGTTAAGGCGGCCATATTTTATGAAATAGTGCTCAGCCACCACATAAGAGCGTCTCGCTCTCCTTAACAGCAAACTAAAACAAAAGCATATGTATAAAATATAACAGAAAGGGCTTATGCTCAATTAGCTATGTCTACTGAACTACAGCTTAGATACTGCCCTCATGACGTACTTGCACATCTACTGGGGATATTGTCTTAGAGCACTTGCGTGAAGTCTTACAAGCACAAATGAGCTTTATTACTCCCATAATAAGAACTATCAGAAAAATAACCACTAAAATCATAAAGACAGCTGGCAACAAATATTCACGGTACTCGACCATGAACGTATCCTCGATCTCTTCCATCGGCGGGACAGTCACCGGTATCTCTGTCGAAGGCACTGGAACTATATCATGATTGTTATGCATATGACGCATGATTATCTTCTCGGAACTGTTGAACACAGCACGGCTAAGTACGAGAAAGTCCGTAGACAGGATTCTGCAGGACGAGTCGAACAGCTTGGACCCTCGAAGCACGAACGTCGTCGTCTGGTTATTCTGGCACATTGTCGTGATGGGGCACTCTTTGCAATACAAGGCAGTTAGAGTTCTGGTGGTGATCATGTGGTATTCACATGGAAACTGTATAAAGTCACATTCAGTCGGAGTCAGTCTATGAACTAAAGACAATTCACAACCACCCACAGACACAACTTGCAACTGGAAATACATTACTATCACACACATACTTCTCCCTAACCAAGGTACAACCTGTCTTATAATCAACTCCCAAACCCTGATATTGATCTCCCAAAATGAACATGATCTCTAATCCCTTTCCATATCACTACTAAGTCTCCAAAAGCACTCGGAAAAGGTCTAATAACAAAACTAACAAAGGCTTCATCGTTACTGACAGGAACGTATACTATCAATCCCCGATCAGACAATCTCACCTCAAAACATTATAATATAAATAACAAATCTCCTCCTACTGAACAATATTTTCGCTCCATGTAGATAAGCGGAATTCTTAGAACATTTTCTAAGTATCCTAAAAGTAACATGTCACCATACACAAAGACCATCTGCTGCAGCAATAATTGCTTTAACTTGCATTTGCACTTCTGTCCTTAGAGAATCAGTTTCTTTCTCAACATTAAGAACGGTATGTTGGATCGTAAGGAATGCAATTGTCACATCAAGATCTTCTTTCAAACCTTCTACTGAAAAAACAAATCATTCAAAGAACGTCTCATTGTTTCAAAACTATTACTCAACCTCTTATTACTCTCTTGCAACTGATTTAACTGTTTCCTTGAGCTATTAAGTCTTTTTGAACTTCTGCTACTTTGACTAAACTCCCAATGGACATCGCTCCAATCGCAGCAATCATGCCAACACCTACAAGAACTAAAGGTGCTGCTCTTTTTACTTCTCCCATTCTTCGAAAACAATTCATCTAAAAATGAACACAAAACAAAAAAAAAAAGAAACAAATCAAAAAAAAAAAAAATTTATTATATACAGTATATACAAATATCAACCCATTTATCCTCTAACTATATACAAATGTTCCATTACATCCCAACTTTCTTTAACTTTGAAATATGAGTTAATTTCGTCACACCGGTATTTACATCTTTTACTACAAATCTATTCCTTCTTTTGATCTCTACAATCTCAAAAGGTCCGTGGAACTTCGGACTTAATTTATAATTCAGATCATTCCGAACATTCACTTTAACAAACACTCTATCACCCATCGAAAAGCTACTCCCTCGATTTCGCGTTACTTTTCTCTACCGTTGCGCGAACTAAGTTCAAGTTCTTTACTGATACGTGCAAATCTTTCTCTCGCTGTATTTATCAACGAAGTGACCGTAACATCACCCTTGAACTCGCTCTGGTAACAAATCAAAAGGTCCTTTCAACTTGTACCCATACAAAGCTTCTGCTGGAGATATCTTAATTGTGTCATTCGTCATAGTATTGATACTATATCGCACTTCATCCAAAGATCTGTCCCAATGTGTATCGGAACCACCCACTGTCATGCGTAAAGCTTCGATTACTTTCCGATTCACCCTCTCACATAACCCATTCGCTTCAGGTCTATACGGGATTATAGATACTTTCTTTATCCCCAATAAATTGGCAAGACCCTCTAAAGACTTATTAATAAACTCCCTACCATTGTCTGTGATCAGACATTCAGGAACACCATATCTACAAATTATCCCCTTAAAGAACGCTATAGCAACTTCCTCAGCTGATTTGTACTTCAGTGGAAAAATCTCGACAAAATGAGTTAACTCGTCAACAGCTACTAATAAATGTCTATAACCATAATCGGACTCTGAGAAGTTACCCAGAATATCCATATGCACTCTCTGATACGGCCTATGTGGTACGGGATATGAACCCAAACGACACGACACCGTCGTCGCCGGCTTATTCGCATTGCAAACAGCGCAACTCTTTACAAAGGCCTCCACTGCGGAAAACATATTTTTCCAAAAGAACTTTGACCTGACGTTTTCATACGTCTTGTCCACACCTAAATGAGGAGAACCAAATTTACAATGTACAATGTCCTAGAACTTGTGGTACTAGACTCTCTGGCACGATGATTTGTGTAATTTCACCCATGCTTCGAGTACTTCATAAGTTACACTTAACTTTCCTCACCAATAAATTATTCTCCAACTCTAGACCAGAAAAAGGCAACTTATACCCTTTCTTCGGTGAAACTCCCTAAGAAATGCCTTAGCATCTGACAACAATTTATCTTCATCTTGCTTTTGTTCGAGCAAGCCTATGTCCCAAGTGACATTTTCACCCGTAATATAACACACAGCGTTACCCTCAATATCACGAACAACAATCTCTCCTGAGACTGCCGACTCACTATTTCTCCCCGAAGTATGCACTGTAGAAACGTGTATGTCCTCTACATGCGATATCTCAGAACTACTAGTATCAGAGACATTCGACACCAAATGTTTACTCTCTTCTCCACACAGGATTCGGTTTGAACTCCTCATCCTCGACTGGAAAATATCTGCTCAGTGCATCTGCAACTACATTATGCTTACCTTCAATGTATTTGAGGTTTGCATCAAAATCTCTCAATGTCAAAAACCAACGTGCTCTCTTGGGCGACAAATTTGGCTTATTAAAAGCTCTAACAACGGTTGATGATCTGTAAAAATCTCAACTTTATTTCCCAACAACAACATCTTAAAATGAACAAGGCTAGAGACGACTGCGAAAGCCTCCTTGTCCACAACTGACATCAGCCTTTCGTTACTACCACGCGTTTTGAACTTTCTGCTATAAAAAGCAATTGGGTGTAATTTCCCCTCAAATTTCTGCATCAAACACGCACCTATACCTTCCTGACTCGCGTCAGTCACTAAGGTGAACGGTTGACTAAAATCTGGAAACTTTAAAACAGGTGGGTTCACCAAAGCGTTCTTAAGCTTCTCAAAAGCTAATTGCTGACTATCACCCCAAACAAACTTAACGTCTTCTTGTAACAAATCTGTCAATGGAGACGCTAATTGTAGAAAAATTCCGCACAAAACGGCAAAGAAACCCGACATACCTAGGAACGAACGAATCTGTTTCCTGGTTTTGGGAACTGGAAAACTCACAATGGCTTTAACTTTCTCATCATTCACTCTGAATACCTCTTTAGAGATAACATTACCTAAATAGACAATTTTTCTCTTCAGAAACTCACACTTGGCCAATTTGACCTTTAATCCAGCGAACCGTAATCGCTTGAGGACTTCTTTTAACACCTTTAGATGTTCTTCAATTGTATCTGTGCATATGAGAATGTCATCCATGTACACAAACACCGACTTTCCTAACAAGCCATGAAGTACTGTGTTAACCAGTCTAGTAAATGTTATTGGGGACCCTTGTAATCCAAAAGGCATCCTATTAAACTCGTAATGTCCCTTTGGTACCGAAAATGCTGTATATTTACGGCTACTCTCACAAAGCGGAACCTGTAAAAACCCTTGCATAAGATCTATAGATGAATATATATTCTTGCCACCGATCTCAACAAACAAATCAGGCAAACAAGCTACAGGATATCTATCTAGGCATGATTTTTCGTTCAATTTACGAAAATCTACACAAACTCTGATACTACCGTCTTTCTTCAGAACCGCTAATAAAGGAAAATTAAAGGGTGAAGAGCTTTTGCCTAATAATTCCTCCCGACTCCCATCTCTGAACTTCCTTTTCTACTTCTTCTCTGATCTTAAAGGGAATTCGATATGCTGGAATATATATGGGATTTGTACCTTTCTCTAGGCGAATTGAATGTTCTAAAACATCTGTAACTCCTAATTTATCTCCCTTCAAAGCAATGATATCTAAATATTCTTTCAACACTTTCTCTACTTTATCTGAATACTCGGGATAATCAGCTTTAGCCAAATGTTCGTGAAGAACCTGTCTTCTGAATTGCAGCTCCTCCCGGGAAACGTGTTACTGTCTCCACAAAAACTCACTATCTTTATGTTCTTCCTTAAACTCTTCAAAATCAATTACATAAGTACCCTTGTGATATTTTTTCACTGAGTCTTGATAGCTAACTAATTCTACTGTAGTTACGCCTGCGACTGAAACTTCATTTACTGACACCGTACTCACAACGTCTTTGAATTTCTCGGTTCCCTCAACAACGCATACTTGAGAAGGAAACTTTTTCTCTTTCATCGACACTTTAACCAATGTAGGAACTCGCGGTTGCAACTCAATATCATCCAACAAAAATCCTTTGAAAGACTTTCGCGGAATATCTTCACTCTCTAATGACTGTGTTACACATGTCTCAGACTGCGTCTTAGGTTTCTCAATAGTTTTTTCCCTGTTATATATGGAACAAAACAACCTGGCTCACCTATTGTAATCCCTGAATTCCCATAAGAATGTTGATGTTATGTCGCATTCAAGAAGGGTGTCCTAGCAAAACCATTTCACCTAAGGCTAATCCTTCTATGACCAAAAATGATTCTACTATTGTCTTTCCACCGATACAAAGCGTAAGAAATGACGAACCTAAAATATTCAGTTTCCTCGCTTGTACGTCACACACTGTCTCATTAGTAGGGACTAATTTACACTCTGGAAACTTCGAGTGAAAAAAGGTCAGCATTTACTAAGTTAACTGAGCTAACAGAATCAATGAAAATAGAAATTTCACTGCCATTAGAAAATCCATGTACAATCGGCCTAGGTTCTGGTGATTCTAAGACCTGATTGCTCATTATCCTGTGTCCGTCTTCGAACTTATCTTGTGAAAATTCTGATGTTCGTTTGTGTACCTAGAACTTGCATCATGTGGAATTCTCCTGTCATATCTATTAAAACTACCCCGTGTTTTCCTTGAATATTCTCTATTCTTTGTGGCTGGGCAAAATCTCCATCCATGGTCTGAAGATTTGCAAGCTGAACAATATCTCACTCTGCAATTTGATTTACTATGTCCTATTTTATCACAATTAAAACAACGAATTGTTGTTACTGATCTCTCTGAGGTTTTCTTCAATTCCACCCACGTGCACATGATTTCGCTCCCGCATCATTTCCTAGA
>NC_089781.1:64453350-64470850 GCF_040412425.1 Macrobrachium rosenbergii | reverse complement strand
TCAACTGTCATCCCCGGGGTCGAATTAACTGTTAAACAAGTAAAAAAATTATCTTCATATAATCGAGTTTTCTGTACATCGTGTGATCAAGACCATAAAATAGACCTATCTATCGGTGGTCTTGATATATGCTATTATGAGCCGCGTTCCATGGAACTCTAACCACGGTCTATATCGTTGCCAGACGCAAAGAATATATATAATTTAACCTTAAATGAAATCAAACTACTATCACTAGAGGGCTACAATTTGGTATGTTTGATGATTGGAGGGTGGATGAACAACATACTAATTTGCAGCCCTCTAGCCTCTGTAGTTTTAAGATCTGAGGGCGGACAAAACGTGCGGACAGGAAAAAGTGCGGACGGACAGACAAAGCTTCTTACAATAGTTTGCTTATATAAAAACTACCAGAAAAACCACTATTTTCTGCCTATATATTATAACTGACTGACAGACAGACACCGGAGTGAGATTTCAAAGGGAATGAAATCCTCCAGCATCTCAATTCTTGTTCTATGATCTAGGATCACTTTTCTCATCAACAGGTACAAAAGGTACTTAAGTACAGGCTGCTTGTATAAGCAGGATTCCTATGCTGGCATAAGGCTCCTCATTATTGTTCTGTGATCAAAGACCACTTTTCTCACCAACAGGTGAATGGACACTTACAGGCTGCTCGTATAAGCAAGAGCCTGTGCTGGCATAAGGCCGTTAATGCAGCAACAACAGCAGCAGCAAGGTAATCTGTCGTCATTATTGATTATCAAATGCCTATGATTATTTATCACACTGACCTTCTGCTGGAAACCTCCCTTACCTCATAAGGTCCTGGACACTGACTCCGTCCGGCTTTCTCCTGCAGAAGGCCCCAGAGAAGCAATACCTTTGGCCCACAGAAAAGCTTCTCTGAAGGGCAAACACCAAACTCCTTCCTTTGGATATATGACAAACCGTTCGGGTGACCAAAAAACTCTTCAAAAAAATACCAATAATCTTGACTTGAGGCACAATATTCAGCGGACGAGGAAGAAAAGCGTTAGACTAATATCAGTCCATTCCACAGTTTACCTGAAAACCTTCAGAAGAGCTCTCAGCCAATCACGAGAGCCCATGCGTCATCAACTCCCTTCACAAGCAGAGAGGTTTGAAAACCGACTCCTGATTGGCTGAGAGGACAGACAAATGAATCTGGAAATGCGTCGACATTTTTCGAGAAGGTGATAAGGTGCTCTAATGGTTTTATTAACTGTCTTACGATTTCAGTGATGCTTGAACTCTAATAATTGTGATTTATATTTATAACGAAAGACGCTTATATTGTCCATATTTTCATCTTATGAAAATTCATGTGCCAAACACTCTAACGGTCTAGAAGTCAAAAAGGGTCTCCCCCCTCTCTCTCTCTCTTGTAACAGTTCACTATAATAAAAAAAATGTATTTAATGGATTAGCCTGTATGTATACAGTTTACCAGAGAGAGAGAGAGAGAGAGTCTCTCTGTCTCTCTCTTTCCTATGTAGCAATTCATTATAAAAGAAACAATTTCCTATTCTATTGAACTTATTTATTTCAGCATTTCACGAGAGAGAGAGAGAGAGAGAGAATTATAATAAAAAATGTATTTAAAGCATTAGCTCATATACATAGAGTCTGAGAAGAGGAGAGTTTTTAAAGACCACACTGCAATCCTTCATACTGACCCAGCACTTAAAAAAACAAACATTCACTTGTATTTATTACAAAGAATAAAATATTGATAATTTTTTCCCCACCACTTTGGGAAACTTGTCAAAGAGCGGTTGGAAATATTTAATTAACTAGATAAGTTAGAAATTAGAAGCTGCTTCTGAATAAAAAAAAAGCAATCACTTTCTGTCAGGTACCTACCAATGGCGATGATAGGCCTATTCTCAGCACTGCCCAGAGCTGCTGGAAAACTTAGGCAATAGCAACGCCGATAGCAACACCAGCAACACACATAGTAAGTCTCAAAAAGAGCAAAGACAGACACAGAGATAGACAGACACTGGCTGCCCAAGACGTGGTAAGAGAGAGGTCTGAGAGAGACAGGAAGAGATCGCGCCAGATGCCGTTTTGGTAACTATGGGTCCATATGAGACCAATGTTTCAGTTACACATTCATTCGTTTACCCTTTTACAAGGAAAATGAGAACGTTTTACAAATATTTCATATGGATGATCGTAGTTGAGGCAAGTTTTTAGGTTGTGTTTGTGTGCGCTCACGCGGTATGTGAGTGTGTCCCCATACGGGCGTGACATTGATGTTGGCACACCACCAATAATCAATTCATTTAGATTTAACTATTACTGTATAATGAAATTCATGAGTGTTTTCTCAGCCATTTTTAACAACGAACGTAAATTTCTACGTTTATATGAACCTCGTAAACGATCAACTTTTCATTACTAAAATAACTGTAAGTTTACATTTGCAAAAAGCGATTCATTCGTCCAAGCGTCAAATGGACTTGAAGACGAGAAGTTTCACCTGATTTCGTCTTCACCTTAAAATCGGATCACCGGCTGAGATACAAACCATCCCTGGTCTCAAGTCATGAGAATAAAATATCAACTTCAAGTACAGCTTTATTTAAATCTTCGTTAACTGTATATATATATATATATATATATATATATATATATATATATATATATATATATATATATATATATATATATATATATATATATATATATATATATATTGTAATATACCTCTTATATCAGATAAAGGCGAATGGATATATAAATATATATATATAAATACCATATATATATTTATATATATATATAAAACTATATAAATGTCTTTCTTGTAATTGCCAGAAGTATGACTATGCTTTGGAATTTAAATTCCAACCATATGTTTCAGGCACGAGGCCCTGATTCCTGCCAAATTGGACAGATGAAATGTTACAAGGGTATATATACAAAGCATAGGTATGGCATTAAACTTCGATGGTACGCAGGTGATCGTTTCCCTAAGAAGGAGGGAATAGCCAAATCCCTAGTGGTTTTGGCCTCATTAACTCCCGTTTGGCGACGATTCTCGGAATTGACGTTCTTCAGAAAGCGGTCATGAGTCATCGTCGATGTCGACCGATTTCACATGTCACTCCTGACATTGGAAAGCCGGACGACATTAAGCTCATCCTCTGAATCCGCTGGTGAAAACCTGAGATTGAGGTTTTCTAACAGTCACTGCATCGGATGCATCTTTCACTGAGGTTTTCTGCTGAAGTGCAAGTTATCACATACCTAGAACTGAAACATAACTGCCCTTGCTCATGTGTCCATGTTAATGAACACAAGCATATCACAACAGAACTGAGTTATCTTAGCATCGTCACTTATACCTCAGTATCATATGAAATTGTTATATATCCTATATGAATATATACTATATATATATATATATATATATATATATATCAATGTGTGTGTATGTGCGTGTGTGTGTGTGTGTGTGTGTGTGTGTGTGTGTGTGTGTGTGAAAAGGAGGAATGGTAGCCATTTTCATGAGGTTAAGTCATAGACTTCATGCAAACGCTGACAATGACGTCACAAAGTGATAAGTTGATGGCATCTGCAACCCCAGACGCCAATGACACCTACCTCACATAATTAAGATTAATAATAAGATAATATATTAGGAGACGGTAGATTAATGCAATATACTTATAAACCAACAGACAGGAGGCAAGTATAACGAAAACAAGGGATTTACGAACTATGTACAGAGTAAACTTCTTTGCTCTGGCCACCAGACAAGATGGATACAAGCAATGACTGGCTCTCTCTCTCTCTCTCTAGCTATACTGTACTGGCGCCATCCATACATACAGTATACAGTTTTCAGTGAATGACCTAGAAGCCACTGACAACCTTCGGCCTTTTGATACCTGTGGAAATACTTCTCAGTCCCTTTGGAGAATTTTCCAGGAAAGGTGTTTTGATTCATCCAGCATGGATGCCGGTGGCATGCAATCTCACTAATAATTGCACAATTTGTCACACGCATTGACAACCTCGTCATTGCAAGGACAATGCCCCCTTCATTCACCAATAAGACAAAACCATTATATATACACCATATATGTCATATTAGACCTTCTCTATATATATATTTATATATATATATACATATTTATACACCATTTCGCATATATATATATATGGATATATATATATATGAGATATAAATATAGTATCAAAGCAATAAATACTAATATATATATATACATAAATATATATATAAATAAAAATCGTATATATATATAATATCAATACTCTTTAAGGTGGACCTCTGAAATGTTCTAATTCAGCATAATTCTTCATTTCAAACTTTTTTTATGCATTGTCTTTAAAGCTTCTTGGTATAAGGTTGATTACAGTCTTTGAGAGCGGCTTTTATGTCTTTTTTGTTTTTCGTTTTTTATCTTGTGTCTAATTGTGAAGTATTTTATGAATTTTATTGATTTTTACCAATTTTTTAAGTAATTTATTCATTATTTAACATTATAACATGATGATGTAAACAAAAATTTTTGGCGAAACGTTGGAAACTAAAGTTCCTTATGCTGAAAACTAAACATTTCTCATGGTCCACTCTCAGATACAAAGACCACAAAGATATCTTCAAATTACTATCATATATATATATATACCCATATATATATATATATACATATCCATATATATACATATATATATATATATCTATATATAATTCCTATATATGTGTCCTTCTTCCCTTTAGTCCTTTGAAGATGGCTTAAGGCAGCAAAAATTTATACTCGGTAATATGGACCAGAATATTGCGTGGGCGGACTTAGTAAACGACGAACCATTGTAAAGAGTACATAGCCCTAACTTTGTGAGTGGGTGAGGGCTACTGCCTCATGGGCAGGTACAGCTAAAGAGATTAGCTCATGCAGGCTTAGAGTGTGCAAGCTTAATGTTGGGTCCATGACCGGGAGAGGAAGGGAGTTGGCTGATCTTGAGGAGGAAGAAAGTGGATGTTTTATTTGTTCAGGAGAGACGAAGGAGAGGAAATAACGCAAAGGAGCTTATTGACAGATACAAGTTGTTGTATAGTGATGAATGCACAAAGTAGAAATGGAGTTGGCATAATTTTGTTAGGGAACTGAAAAATGCAGTGAGAGAGGTGCATGGGAAGAAGTACCAGATTATGAGATTGATGGTATGCTGTGGAGGAGAAGTGATGAATATTGTTAGTGCATATACACTACAAGTGGGTTGCACAGAAGAAGAGAAGAACTATTTCTGGAATGAAATGGATGGATTAATGGAGGAGCTGGGAAAGCATGAGAGGGTTATGGTGGGGGCAGATTAGAGTGGGTATGTGGGAGGTGTAAATGACATAATTGGACGTTGCATGGAGGTCGGGGGATAGGTAAGAGAAAACTTGAGGGAGAGAGTATAGTGGACTTTGCCATGGTATCTGACATTGCAATAGCAAGCACATTTTTGAAAAAGAAATGGAACACCTAATTACCTACAGGAGTGGTGGTGAATGCTCTTAAATTAATTACTTTCTTTGCATAAGGCAAAGGTATTGAAAGTCAAAAACTGCAAAGTTATCCCAGGCGACCATGTTGACCCTAGCACAGACTTTAATGCATTGACTTGAAGCTGAATAGAGAAAGGATAACCGAAACAAAAAGAGTAAGGAAAATCAAATGATACAAATTATTAAAGGATGGTGATAAGAGAAGATAATTTAAAAGGAAGGTGTTGGAAGAAGTTGATTAAGAAATTGAAAAAGTTCTGAAATGGTGGACACATAATGCAGCGGTAATTAGGAAATGTGGAAAGGGAGGAAACTTGGGGAAACTTCTTGGCTGGAATGACAGGGAAAGGAGAGCTGGTGGTGGGATGAAGACATACAGAAGCCAATGAGAGAGGAGAAGAAGGCATAGAAGAGATGGGAAGATTTGCACTTAGGGGAGGACATGGACAGGCTTAGGGAGAAAAACAAAGAGGTAAACAAGGTGGTAGCCCAAGTTAAGTCAAGGGAGTATGATGACGTACATACAGAACTGGGAACAAGGGAGTGCTGATGGAAGATGCTGAAATTATCAAAGGCCAGAAACACAAGCATCAAAGATATCAGACATATCAAGAAAATTAAAGAATAAATAGTCTTGCACTTAGAAAGGAAGAAGATATCTTGAAAAGGTGTAAAGAGTATTTTGAACATCTGCTGTATGGTATAAAGAAAATGAAAGACTAATAAGAAAGGTTTCTCTAGACAAGAGTTAAAGACAAAGAATGGGAAGGCGACAGGACCAGACTTGATCCCAGTATAAGTATGAAAGTCATTAGGAGATGACGGAGCGGAAATCCTTTATATTCTAATGGAAAAGATTTTAGATCAAGAGAGGATACCAGAAGAGAGGAGGGAAAGATATTTATACCAATGTTCAAAGGGAAGGGGGATGTTCAAGAGTGGTAATTATAGAGGTATTAAACTGGTGCCCCACACCTTTACAATATTAGCAAGAATGATAGATGCCAGACTATGAGAGGAAGTAGAAATAAGTTCTGAACAGATGGAATTTATGAAAGGGATTGGAACAATAGATTGTATGTGCTTTCTGAGGCAGCTAATGGAGAAATTCCAGAGAGAAGCAATGGGATTTACATATGTCGTTCATAGACCTTGAAAAGACCTATGACAGAGTACCGAGACAGGAAATTTGGAGTAGTTTCAGGGAGAAGATGGTCCCAGAGAAGTATATACGTATGATTCAGGGGATGTATCGGAATGTGTATACCAGGGTGAGGAACAGTGTTGGAGAGACTTAAAGATTTGAGATGAGGGTTGGATATAAATACCACCCTTGAGGGGAATGACAGTGTAAGGTTAGCTAGAGAAGAAATAAAGAGAATAGACAGGTTCAAAAACTTAGGATCTATAGTAGAATAGTACAGGCTGGTGGAAGAATGAATAAGGAAGTAAAACATAGGATGCAAGCAGGTTGGAATAATTGGAGAGCTACCTATGTGGTCCATTGTGACAAAAGAGTGCCACAAAGATTAAATCAAAATTCCATAAAACAGTGGTAAGACCATCTATACTGTATGGTACAGAAATGAAAGTATGCTAAAAACAAAGGAGAAGAAAGTAGACATAGCAGAGATGAGAATGTTACGATGGATGTCCGGTGTAACAAAGGAGAATAGGATTAGGAATGAGTATATAAGTAGTCGACAAGGGTGGCTGAAATATCAAAGAAAGTACAGGAGGGGAGAGTGAGATGGTACGGACACCTACAGGGAAGGATGGAAGACCATATTGGAAAGCATGCCATGGAGATGGAAGTGAAGGATAGAAGAAGACAATGAGGACCAAGAAAGAGATGGAGAGATTGTGTGAGGGAGGACCTGAGGGAGAAGGGACTTCACCAAGCAGAAGAGCACCGAAAATGAGGTGCTCCTATGGAAATGGCGAGCTCATACGGGAAAGTTAGCGATCCTTATAGAAACTGAGCTGAACAGCTCTCCTAGGACTGAGAAAGGTTAGACTTATTTTCACGTGACTAATTGGTTTCCACATGATTACAGTTTTCCTCCGACAAAAAGAAATTTTCTATCATTGGTGAAATTTCTTTGTTCTTCACTGGCTTATTCCGAACTCGCGACCCGTTGGTAGCCGAGAACAGAACCCGCTCACCCAGATTCATTATCCAGTTTTCAAAAAGAAATTTCTAATAGTTTTTTATTTCTGTTTATATTTCCGTCCATCTGTTCTTATCAATCTTAGTTACTACAGTCCATTTAACTTCAAACTAAACTAAACATTTAATGAGGAAATAAGTTATTAAACTAGATATATTTGTCAAACGTGTTTCTCTGCATGATATATAAAAATATATAGAAATTTGTAAACATTGGAGTTTTTTAGGATGTTTTAGTTTTTTCTGTTTCTGATTTTTTGAATAGCATTATCTATTTAGGATTTGGGAGAATTATCTTAAAATAATTAATTTCCCCTAAAGTATGACAGCACCGAAGCCAATCTCAAAACTGCTTTTCGACTTTTTAGATAACCAGTTGCTTAGCTCTTAACCCCAATAAACTTGCTTGTTCCACTTACAAAGAAATGGCAATACATTTCCGTAATGCCAAGATTCACTGGATATTTCAAATAATAGCAGAATATCTGCGTCTTAAGAGGGTATCCATGAACAATGCATTTTGTGGCTTTCACAACAGTATGATGTATGCAATATCAAAGGTAGCGGAAATTTATAGAGATACATAAAACTTTCTTTATAGAATGAAATTTACTATGGTTGGAAATGAATTAATGACAGTGCGATTACAGAAAGATTTTACAAAATGTAATTATCTGAGTTTGGAAAAACACAATAATCTCATAGTCCTAATGAAAAAATTCATACGGTTTATGTATCATTCGTGTTAAATAGTTAGCCCTTTCATATTCTTTTATATCACAAGTGGACAATATAATAACCTTGAAAATTGGGTATTTGAGAAAGGAAAAACAAATAAATTATTTATCTATGACCCTTGAATGAATAAAAAAAAATATTTGCTCCCAGACTGTTCAACGCTAACGAAATAAAGTGGAAATATTGTACGTTTTATGTTAAACTCCCGCGATATGGATAAAAGTTTTCACAGGGTAATAGCTATAAATATATCACTACGAGCAGCTCTAATGAAAACTTATTGCGTGACAGTTCATGCTTTTTATACCATTAATCACTTAATGGGGAATTCCACTCATTTGCATTCTACCCAAATAAAGTGAGCGCAATGTGCACTGTTGACAAATTAGCAATAACTTTACAAAGGAATGCCTCTAACAAACCTGGGAGCAATGTCCGTTATGCCTAATGATCAGAGTCATGCAGATTCTAAAGTTTTTAATTTATTCAAATCACTGAACCAAAGGCAAATTATAAGGTATCACCTTAAAGAGGAAATCATTAATACTGATTTTAAAGTAAAACTCAAAAACAAAAAATGTCCACGTAAGTCTCGTGAACAACCCGGAATATTAATGAAAGTTTTATTACGAATCCGTTAAAGAAATCTTTAAAGAATAAACCACTTTATTTTTAAGAATACCGCAAACCAACTGAAAATTTCATATTGCTTCGTTCACAGACAGTGACATTGTTTATAAAACTTTGGTTATTCTAAATGTATTTTGTTCTCCAGCAATAATTTTTTTTCTTTAATTAGGGTTTTTAAATTACAGAATCTTTGTTTAATCCGTTCTTCCTCTCTCTCTCTCTCTCTCTCTCTCTCTCTCTCTCTCTCTCCTTGAGTTTGAGGTTTGAGTTCATTTCAAACCTGAATATCTTAAAATGACGTTCACTTTCAATGAAATCGTGTTAGCTGTTTGAAAGCTAAAAAATTTTAGAATTGAAGGTAAGAAAGAGCAATTCAAACCATGAGACAGACAGAATGAACGGAGAGAGAATAGCTCCCATTGGAAAGGAACCTTTCTTTCTGTGAGTTACCCAACAATTAAACAGAACATTTAAGAATGTGCTTTATAAAAAAAAAAACATTGAATTAATAAAACTAAATAAAACATATTAAGTAAAACACATATATATATATTAATTTTGGAAATATATGTAAAACGTAATATATATAAATACAAGAAATGTAATAAAATTTTATAACTAAAATCATTATAATATATATATATATTTCCCTTATAAACTGCCAATGTACTGTATTCATAAGAAAAAAGAAATATCAGACAAGGATATATATATTCCATATACTTACCTGGACTTATTCTTCCTATAATTATAGAAAATCAGACGCGAATACCTTTTTAGCTCATATTGCTAACTACTATGAATTTTCAAAAGATTTACATTTAACTATATATATATTGGCAATAGTGCTTATATATCACTTGGTCATGGGGTATATACCCCATTTATAAAAAATTGTTGTAATCAAAATTTATAAATCTGATATATATAATATAGAACGTTTACTTTCATTTATTGATATAAGTTAATAGTGGCAAGCAAATATGTATATAAATATATCTAAAATAGCCACACACTACAGAATGAACAAAAATTTCCAGAAGAACAGACAGTTGAGTCTTGAGCGATGACCCACACCCCAGGTCGTTGGTACCTAAATTAGCAACACATTGTGTAAAGTAATCTTTCTTTTCTGTAGTTACCCATAAACACTAAATATCGAAAATTACATGACATTTAAGACAATGGTTTTTAAAAATCTTGTTTTACTTTTTTACATTAAATTAATCAAAAAGACGTTAAATAAAATGATCACAGGATTAGAATGGGTAGATGGCGAAGGCAACAGCCGGTGCACCAGTGTCGGGTCTTCCCTGCCTCGTTCCTGGGTTAATTTTGCAGCGAATCATGGGAGCTATGTCAGTCATCACCACACGGCCCTCTAATGCAAGCAAGTAGAGGATGTCACAAATCTCACAAGAAATGTTGAGTAATGGTAATTTTTCTGCCCATGGTTTGAAAACCATTACAATGTCTCAGAAATTTAGATTTTTTCATTTATATTATCCACGAGTAGATATGGGCCATTGTTTTGTCTTTCGACCAACCTGCCAAGGAGCACATCTGGTCGAATGTTTTCTCATTATAAAAATTATTATCTCAGAAACTGTATTCGGCTGTATTAGATGGATGAAAAAAATAAAAAGACTTTCAATTTCAGTATGAGGTAAAGTCAAGCGTTGGAGCGTGAAACAAATGTTCTCACATTTATATATTATTCATTCCACATATTCTGGGTATGACTTATTCTTGACACGGTTAATTATAGATAAATACATTAACACGGCAAAAAAATATACATGGCGCACATTACACAGCTCATATTCTTCCACAACATCAGCACAAAGAAATGAGGATTTTCAAAAACCAAGCCGTTACATTTAATACAACCGGCAAATTTTACAATTAGAATCTGTGAACAAGAAAATGAAATTTGCTGATCTTCTTAAGAAAGGTAAAAAAAAGGCACGTTTCCTTTATCAAGTTGATAATGTTTATTCAATTAAATACAAAAGTAGCAGATGGGAAACATGTGAGGACAGACGACTGTAATTCATTTTTAAAGGTCATTTAAGGGGCTAATTTTTAGGGCATGTAAGGTGTGAAACGTCTTGTAACAAAGATGTTATCTATTTTTATTCCCCTCCATGAGAGATTATCATAGGTGTAATCGCTTGCAAGAGGGAAGTGCAATAATTGATGGTTATTTAAAGCTAGCTGCTTTCTTAATGATGATGATATAACTCTTCAATGGGCAAGAAGAATCTTACTTATGACTGAGTATAGTAGATTTGGTCGGCCACCAATATATTTCATTGCATGAAGAGGATCCTTGGGGGCAGACTTCAATTCCGAGGCCTAAGGTGACACTGTTAAATTGCCCAGTGCCTGATTTACGAATCAGTATGAGAATGTAATTCTTATAGTTTCACGTCTCTCTCCCTGCATTTTCTCCAGTGGAACACAGGATGAGGGATGTGTTCTCCAAGAGACACTATTAACAGTTTTCGAATGACGTCAGTCACTCCGTCAAATGCGGCTGTTTCTAAACATAGCGCTAGACGGATTTGCCTCCATAAAACAGGATGGTACAAGGTGAAAATCCAATTATGAAGACTGGGAAGGAGAATTAAACAAAATGTGTACGTGTTGATAAGGTGAGATACAAGTGAATATTAGGTGTGAAATGAAAAAAAAAAAAAGATAGTTACCGAAATTTACGAAAGGCGAAATGAGAAATAAAACTGGGAAAGATGGATTTTTTGTCACTTGAAGAGTTACAGGATTGAACTAATTTGTAACTGGTAGTTACAGCTATTTGACGGGGATCTGATGAACATAAACACGCATGCATACATGTATAAAAGTCGTAGTGTATATTCGATTATAAATAAGTATTTTAAATTACCTTTTCTGAAAGATACAAGAGCTTCGTTTTGCAACCATTTATATGAAGCACAAGCGGGTCTTAGCAAAAGAAAAATATAATTCTTCCAACATCATTAGAAAGGCTCAATATTCTATATATATGAGACGATGGTAATTATAAGAATTTTATATAAATGGATGGAAACGTCTAAAGAGTGAGAAGCTGATACTGAGGATGAACTTCCGCTTGGAAGGCAATCACGAGAAGCCACTGATGGAAACCAAGACAGGCTGAGTGTGTTCTTGTCAACATACCTGATTTACTCAAGTTAGAACAACAATGAACAGCGACTCTATGATGAATTTCTTTGGATTCTTAGAAAAATCTCCAATAAGAAAAGGACGCAAACAAATTACACTGCAGTAATGCCTGATAATACTTGTTTTTGTCAACATCATAGGTTATTATACTAACTAGGATGTTCAGCAGTGTCAATCTTGCTTTACGGCCCTTGTCTGGTGATCTTAGAATTTCAGCTGTTAACTCAACTTGATAAAAAAACTTATGGAGTGCTTGAATGATACAATCGAAGTACAAGATGCTAACAGATGCAAGACTAGCAAGGGCTAGGAATTGTTTTTTCTAGTGGATTTAACAAGGAGTTCAAAAACAGCCAAAAGCATCACCACAATGAGAGATTATTTTTAATAACAACATTTTGTAAACAGAGTTACACTATACATATACAGAGTTCCGCATGCCCCATATTGATGATACACATCATAACCTAAAAGTCCTTATTTTCAGTACCTCGCAGTTTTACGGTTGTTGGAAATACATATTTTTCTATAAATATTTGAGTCATTTTGTATTAAAATCGGATTAAGCTTCATGGACATTATCTTTCATGTTATGATGGACTGTCAAAAAACCTGTAAAAAATATATTTTATTTTGTGTATTAACACTCTTCATTATATGTACAGTATATATATATATATATATATATATATATATATATATATATATATATATATATTATATATATATATATATATATATAACATGGCCATATATATACATGTGTGTGTGTGTGTTTGTGTGTGTATACCTACCTATATAAAAGTGAATGTTTGTATGTTTGTTTCTTTCACTATAGAAATCTGAACCGTTTGACAGACCAAGACAAAATTTTGCACACGGACTCTGCGTCACCCCAGAAAGGTATATAACTCAAAATCAAACCCCTTACCCCGTGACAGACATACAAACACAGACAAAACAAATGAAATTTTCGTTTTATTCCACCTTTTCTGCAGTAATGTTATGGAACTCACAAGTAGCTTGGGTGGAAAGCTTTAACTTTTCTGTTTGTGACGTCATTAAACTCCTCCCACTACAAACCCTCAGATGTATGGTAGCCCAACAAATGCGAATTTCCTCATCAATTCATTAATCTCTTCGTTTTTATCCTTCGGAATTCGCTATAGCAACTGCTTCGTGACGTTCAGTTAGCCATATAGTAAAGTGTTTTGCATTTTTTTTTCCTTAATATGATGATTGGCTGGAGGGCTAACTGTTGCAGCAACTCACTTCATAGCAGGAAAGAAGTAAAAAAGCATAACAGAGTATAGACTAAATATTTCTTATAAAAAAAAACACCTGTTCTCATATTTTATTAATGGATGAGTTTAAATTAGAACTGATGTGTTGGTTCAACTTTTTGTGAATTGGATAGTGAAGTTTACTTTCATTATAGTAACACATACCATAAAAAGACAGCATTGGCCTGGGCCTATGCCAACTTGTCTATTACATGGAAATATTGTTTTAAATTTTTATTGTATGATTTGGACTAATAGAGTTGAAGGGTCTAGCATTGAAATGAATAACATCTATACATAATTTATTCATATTCTGATCAGAGAATCTGAGATACTTCCCAGATGAAATACAGCGGCAAACTGAAACGAAATTGGTGCTAAACTGTCCACACGTGTCAGTCGGTCGGAAATGATTTACTTAAATACCATTAGTTCATCCATTCTGGTGAGTTGACTGTCTCCACTCAGAAACTATTGTCTACATGTAAGTTTTAACATCAGTGTCGATGAACTGACAAAAGAAAGGACAGGGAAACTTGATTGTGAATACAAGGCCTAAGTTGTTGAATTCTATGATAGTGAATGGGTGTGTTGGAAGAGAGTGAGAACACTGAGAGGACAGGAAGAGAGAGGAGGGGGGTGTTAGGAGAGATAAAGAGAGAGAGAGAGAGAGAGAAATCAGGCATAGTTTATCTGAATGTTGTTCATAGTTTGTTCCTGAGCAGCGTAGGTAATATATATATATACCTGGAAATATATATATATATATATATATATTATATTTATATGATTTATAGATATATATATATATATATATTATAAATATATATGCTATATATTATATATAATAATTTTTATATATAATAATGTATATATATATACATATATATATATATATATATGTATATATAACTATATATATATAATTTGAATATAATATAAATATTTATATATATATATATATTATCATACATATCCCCCCGCCGCCCCGCCATGTGTGTGTGTGTGTGTGTGTGTGTGTGTGTATACATTCTTTATATACATACATATATATATATATATATATATATATATATATATATATATATATATATATATATATATATATATATATATATATATATATATAAGTCTTCAAAATTATCATTATATATATATATATATATATATATATATATATATATATATATCTATATATATATATATATATATATCATATGTCAATGTTTTACTTAGAAATGTTATATTTGGTTTCACCTTCCAATTCTTCTTTCTTTTTTTGAGTGGAGGCGACGGAAACCCATGATTTCCTCATCCTATCGATGACCGGTGAAAGCCGACTGAAATACACGTGAGCAGTTTCCTGCCTAGCTCAACAGGTTAAAAATGAATGCTACAGAAGACGAATATGAAGCCAACGCCTCCAATATTAATTTCCAGTATCTAGCTGGTGAGGCGAGGTTGAAATTTATCGACCGAGAAATTTTGTATAGGCTACTCCAAAACGCGCTGACACGATTTCTTAAATACAACATGCCTTCAGAACATGAAAATAATTATATTCATTTTTCATTTCAGATAGCTAAAAATAGAGTATTTTTGGACCTTTTAGCATATTTCTCCCCTTTTTAAGAATACCTAATTTGCTCAATTCCTATATCCTATATTCGTGGAAATATTATTATTGTTATTAAAAATATAAGAACAGATGATACTAAACTTCTTATAAGGGCACGATTTTTCCAAATGAGCTATATTAATAAAATCCAATCCCTTCAGGACGACTAAATAGGACCGTGATAAAGTACAGCTCATTGAATTTAATTTTACATTTTGGTGATAAGACATAATATTAATTATCAAATATAAATGTCGACTTTCATGTCATGGTGCATGGCGAGGCATTATAAACTTATTTGAACGATGCCATTAATTCCATATCCAAAAAGAAATTTTAAAAATTTTTATCATTTTCCCCAGAAAATTAATCTCGGTAATATTTAGCAGGAGTAATTTCTTTTGTGAAGGTATGCGCAACAGCTCCAGGGGAACTTACTGACACCCCAAGTAGGTGTTCAGGCGCAGACTCGCCTTCTACCACAAGTGCCAGTCATCTTCCCAAGCCGAGTGAATGCCCACCCCCCAGTGGCCAACCCCATCAACCAAAATGATCAACTCATTCATTTCCCATCTTCTTGAGTTACCATGGATACACTAGAAATATTCTCTTGGAATGTTTTTGGCTTCAAGCGGATCATTCCTCCTCTAAACATGTTCTGCAAAAACTTCAAAGGCATCATTGCATTACAAGAAGCGATCCTCTGGCCTCATGACCTTGCCATCTGCGATTCAGTGCATGAAGACTTTAGAGCAAATTATAGATCACATCGTATCCGGCCGCCCGAAAGGGGGCCTTTCTTTCCTGTGGCACAAATCGCTAGACAATATAATTATTGTTTATATACCCTGGGAAAAGAACAATAATTTTGATCAATACTGCATGATCCTAGGTGAGTTACACAGCATTATTCACGATTCTACTGCTGAGCATATTTGTATAACTATGTACCTTAATTCTCATCCCACAAAACAATTTTATAACGAACTTATTCGCTTCTGTCAAAATCACTCTCTCCGAATTAGCGATGTCATGCTCCTCCCTCCCTCCTCCTATACCTATGTACAAAATAGAACGGACACAATTACAACCCCCTGGCTGGACCACTGCATCACGTCCACTCAACTTCATGATTCTACTGTGACCTGCAACATTCGCTACGATCTTGCAATGGTATATGATCACATCCCCTTACAGGTGTCATTCAACACCCCATCCCTCCCGACCGTGAACCCCCTAACTGATCACCCACCTACTGTTAGTTGGGATTTTAAAGACCAACAGAAAACCAGATCCTTTAGAGAAACCACGGAAACCAGGCTGCAGTCAAAAGTTCAACCGGCAAATGCCTTACTGCGCACTAACACAAAATGTAGAAAAGACCATCATAGGAGAGATCTGAAAGAATTCTATTCGAATATAATTTCCCCTATGCTTGCCTCCGGCAGGGATGCCTTTAGATCTCGTCAAGGCAGCTCTCGTAATATATCTGGATGGAATGACTTGGTTAAAGATCTATATACACATTCACGAGATCTGTTCCTACTGTGGAGGCAAAATGGTAGCCCGAGGGAAGGACACTTTGCACTGCTAATCCATCATGAATTACCTCTACCTGTAAGTCATATTATTTCACTCACTAGGTTGTACGTTTGTGATTGTAAGTTTATATTCAATGGTGCATTTTACTAAGAAATATTCGGTATGGCACTGGGCAACCCTCTATCCTCACTCCCCTCAAACTTGTACATGGAAATCTTTGAAAAACAATATTTACCTAACATCATTTATACTCCTTTAAAGTGGTATAAATATGTTGACGATATTTTATCCGTTTTGCCTGCTGGTATTGATGTAAACGATTTACTCTCTGATTTGAATAACCAGGTACCATCCATTAAGTTTACTTTAGAATTAGAAAAAGAACAATTGCCTCTCTCTCTTATATGTTTTTATATATAGGGAACTATTTCAATGCAAATTCAGTATTTATAGGAAGCCAACCAACAACCTAACTGTGTCCATTTTTATTCAGGCCATCACCTTCACATCAAAATATTAATTTTTTCTTTTATGTTTTTACGAGCTTTGTGCATTATCAGTCCCCAGCATTTGGATCAAGAAATTAAATACATAAGAAAAATAGGGACAGATTTATGTTATCCTTCACATATACTAGATATTTGTCATAATAAAGACCACAAAAAGTTTTATAGTGAAAGTAACATAAAGACGGAAACCCCTAAGAAAATTTTTAGCTTGCCTTATTTTAGTGGTTTTGAAAACATAAGATCATTGCTAAAATCTTTTAATGT
>NC_089781.1:64433350-64450850 GCF_040412425.1 Macrobrachium rosenbergii | reverse complement strand
TGGAAGCATAGCCATAAAAAAAAAGTATAAGATCGAATACTAATTTTGTAGCATATATTTATCAATAATTTTTTTAATTATGAAGGCATCGAGTTTAAACAAACCAAGGCTTAAATTTACAACACTTGCATTATTTGACTCGATGAAACAAGATTCAACGATATTCCTTAAAACTGTCGTTACACGGGAATAAGGATCTTGCTTCACTCCAGTTAATAGGATTATCTAAATCTGTCATATGTACGAATAATACATTCGATATTTATCCAGTTCTCATAGAATATTGATGTTGTTATGATTCGTTGTAAAAGTGATTTTCCATTGTCCATAATAGATTTTATCACACTTTTTACAAGTGAAACCTCTAAATGACAACTGATAAACTTTCTCTCTCTCTCTCTCTCTCTCTCTCTCTCTCTCTCTCTCTCTCTCTCTCTCTCTCTCTCTCTCCCTTACTCTTTCCCTCTTTCTCCTCCCTAACACCCACCCCCCTCTACTCTCTTTCTCACGTCTCTCCCACCCCCATCTCTCTCTCTCTCTCTCTCTCTCTCTCTCTCTATCTCCCTTTCCTGTTAAGATAGTTGCTTCAATTACATTGTCCAGCATTTTTGACATTTTATATGTCACCTCTTCCCAACCCTAATTCCTATCTGGGCTGAACGTGGACTTGAGGGGCACCGGGAGTGTTACTATTCATCTCAATGTGGTTAGACATTGATATATGTCATTTTTGACATTTCGTTTTTCACTCCTTCTCACCGACCTTTCTTGCCGGGGCTGAACTTGGCCTGAAAGGGCATCGGGAGTGTCACCATTCATCTCAATAACCTCGAAAACTGTCGATTAGACACTGATATCTGTCGATTTCGGTTATTTTAACATGTCACCCCTTTTCCACCCTCACCCCCTTTGGTGCCAGTGATGTCTTACTCGCACAGCATTCTTTTTCAGATAGTAAGTCATATGTATACCGAAACTGAGGTATAAATTTGTAGACTTTATTTACTTGATAAGTCTACAGGCAGACCAGCTCCGTTTCAGGGAAGCCCATCCCACCCCCACCCCTTTAGTGCCGTTTGGAGCTAGTGAGGTCTTACTTCACAGTATTCTTTTCTAGATAATAAGTCATATGTATGCCACGTTTGGTTGAAATTGTTAGTGCATTTCAGAGTTATACTGGAAAATACATGCACAACATACATACATCCATATATATATATATATATATATATATATATATATATATATATATATATATATATATATATATATATATATATATATATATATATATATATATATATATATATATATATATACATACACATATATATATACATATACATACATATATATGTATATATATATATATATATATATATATATATATATATATATATATATATATATACATACACATATATATATACATATACATACATATATGTATATATATATATATATATATATATATATATATATATATATATATATATATATACATATATATATATATATATATATATATATATATATATATATATATATATATATATATATATATATATTTATATATATATATATATATATATATATATATATATATATATATATATATATATATATATATATATATATATATATATATAACTAGATACATAGATAGATAGATAGATATTGTCTTTCGGGGATCAGTTGTTCCTGGAAAATGTACATTTGGATAACTGAGGGATTACTAATATATATATATATATATATATATATATATATATATATATATATATATATATATATACATATATATATATATATATATATATATATATATATATATATATATATATATATATATATATATATATATATATATATATATATATATATATATATATATATATATATATATATATATATATATATATATATATATAGATATACTATATATATATATATATATACATATATATATATATATATATATATATATATATATATATATATATATATATATATATATATATATATATATATATATATATATATATATATATATATATATATATATATATATATATATATATATATTTATATATATGAATGTATGTATGTGCCAGAATAGGTCTGAAATACATTGAGTGATTTCAACAAACTTGATACATATGACTTACTATCTGGAAAAGAATAATGTGGGGTTAAAACAATCAGTAGCACCAAAGGGGATGGAGTTTGGGAAGAGGGTGACAGAGAGAGAGTGAGAGGGACAGGAAGTAAGAGAGAGTAGATGGGGTGTTATGGAGAAGAAAAATGGAAAAAGACAGAGAGGGTTGGGAAGAGAAAGAGAAAGAGTGAGAGAGAGAGAGAGACGAAGAAAAAGAGTGAGAGGGAGAGGAAGTGAGAGTGAGAGAGAAAGATTGAGAGGTAGAGGAAGTGAGATATAGAGTAGAGGACGTGTTGGGGAGGAGAGGGAGAGAGAGAGAGTTTATTGATTACCATTCAGAGCTATCTCGGCATATATATATATTTTGTCTATAATTATATATATATATATATATATATATATATATATATATATATATATATATATATATATATATATATATATATATATATATATATATATATGCTATGTGTGTGTGTGTGTGTCTGTGTGTACATACATACACACACATACACATACACACACACACACACACACACACATATATATATATATATATATATATATATATATATATATATATATATATATATATATATATATATATATATATATATATATATATATATATATATATATATATATATATGAGTATGTATATATGTATGTATGTATGTTTACTATCCATTCTATTGGAATTTGAAGATTTACTATTCAGATCTTACCACTGATGTATGTTATAAGTAAAATTAGATTTGTAAATACTCAAAGTTAAACTTACACATTGCTACTTGTGAAAAGCTGGATGTTTCTGATAGCAACGTACACATAATGATTTGGAATTTCCCCAGTGTTTTGCTTGGTTATGGTGCACAACAATTTAGTTTCTGAGTTCCTGGAAGTGATGAGGATTTTGCCAAGTACCAGTGGTATGAGCAGTTTCTCTTTGATATCTTGCTTGAATCTAGAGAATTGGTGAGTAGCTGCTTTCACCAAGTTTGCATTAGATCCTCATCTGCCACTTGAACGAAGTATTCATGCTCCACATACAAGACAATGAATGCTCATGGTGTGCCCCAGCAGTGATTCCCTTTGACATATTGTAAAACCATGCCACCAAAAAGTTATGAAAAGTTGCCCCTGCATTAACATAATATGAATTAGAAAGGTGATACATATACATTTAGTAGGATGATTAATCGATGTGTAGCCCCAAATGGATCAACAACTGGCCTACCTGGCGATGAATCAACTCTCACCTCGTGGGATGGACTATGTGCTCAACACGAGGCAAAATGGAAAACACAAATTCTCATGTAAACATTTCCGACAATGTTCTCGCCACCTTTCTTCTGTTTTTATCACTCCATAGATCAGAATGTAATCCATTTAGTCCTGTGTATCTCCTTTATGTTCATATGTTTTGTATTTGTATATTGGTTATATTATATCTGTGAGAAGACTCAGATGTCTCTTATTAATCACTTTTCCTCTACCTGTCAAGAGGTCAGGACTACTTTGCGGCCCTCATGTGCCTATGACATTTGTGGATTTTGATCAATAAATCAGTTGTATCTAGACCTGCACTTTCGCTTGTACCTAGCTCACACTGGTGACCCTGGAGAGGTGACCGACTGCACCAACACCATTGACCCCCACACCATCTCTGAGAGTCTTGCAGCCGCCGTCATCCGATTCGCACCCTTCACGCCCCACCACACAGAAGCAGGGCTTTTTAGGGCGGAGACAATCTTTTGCACAATGATCACCATGTCGACATGGAAAGCAAAGTGCCATGCTCAAATTCCTGCCAGAGGACGTCTTCGAGCAGATAGTGGCATGGCTTGAGGAACTATACAACCCAGTGACCTACAACATCCTGAAGGACCGTCTGAAGTCATCCTTCAGCATGCTGCCAGCCCAGAGAGCCAAGAAATTCCTGAATCACATGGGGGATCCCAATAGGCAACAAAAGACTGTAGCATGTGAACAAGCAGCTGAGATGACTCATCACTAGATCAGCCAATGGTGATGAAGCAGAGTCGTCCTTGGACCTAGTGAGGGAGGCACTCCTAACAAAACTGCCCTGCTAAACAGTAGCAACCATGCTGAAAGCCTCCACAATGCCCACTGAAGAATTTTTAATAATGGTGGATGAAGTTCACACAACACGCAAAACAGCAGATCCCTTGCAGCCAGCATCAGTTGTTTAGAAGCGATGAAGACAGATGAGGAAAAATTAGCTAACCCCATTTACAAGAGCAGCTTCTATAGACAAGAAAACAGAGAAAAGCAACCACAGATGCGGCAGGAGTCCACAGAAGGGGCAGATAAAACCCCGCCCCACTACCCAGCCTACAAGTCTCGACCACCAGTGGAGCCCCACTAACGATGTATGGGAGGCTGGAGATGATGGTCAAGTTCTAAGGACAAGACTATGGCTGGTCATTCATAACAGCAGACGTAACAATGGCGTTGTTAGGAGTAGATTTCTTAACAGTGCACAACTTACTGGTTGACATAAGGGAAAAAGAACTAATCAAGAGAACAACATGGAATTCATCTCCCCAGTAGCCAACCTGGCGTACAACAAACATGGCAGTATGCCCTATTGCACTAGACATCCCACCAGCAAAGGTGAGAGAACTGCAAAGCAAATGCAAAGATGTATTCAAGGATGTCCTCAAGCACTACCTCATAAACCAGTGAAGCACAAAACAGTCACCACATACAAACAGAAGGCCCCCTTTCTATTCAAAATTCAGATGACTGGCTCCAGAAAACACACCTATGCCAAAAAGGTATTTAAAGAAATAAAAAAAGCCAGAATATGCCAGAAAGCCTCCAGTCCATAGGCATCACCCCTACACGTGATGCCAAAAGCAGATGGAACTTGGCACCCCTACAGAGACTACTGAAGGTTGAACATGCAATGAAATCAGACAGATACCTGCAGACATAACAAGTGAAATGAGTGGAGCAAGAGTATTCACCAAGATATACAGTACCTGCTAAAAGGGTACTTTCAAGTTCCGGTAGCAAAAGAAGACGTAGAGAAAATGGCAATCATTGCACCATTCGGCACATATATGATAAACTACAGCTGCTTTGGCCTCCATAACTCAGGGGGGACATTCTAAAGATTGATGGATGAAATATTCAGAGACCTTCCATTTTGTGTAATATATGTGGTTGCCATATGAATATTCAGCCCAGAACATAAAAGGACATATCAAGCATGTCAAAGAAGAGCTAAAAAGACTGAAAGAAAACTGGTTAATAGTGGGTGAGAAAAGTGCGAATGGAGAAAGAAAACAGTAGAATTTCTGGGACACAAAGTGAGCCAAGATGGCATAAAACCGTTACCAGAAAAAGTGAATGCAATCACAAAATTCTCCAAACCCACAACACTGAAATCAGTGCAAGAGTTCTTGGGACTCATAAACTATTATCACCACTTTATCCCAGAAACTGCACAGATAATGAGCCCCAATCATCAATGTTTAAAAGGAAACAAAAAAGATTACATTGGGCTTATGAACAGGATAATGAATTTAAATTAGCAAAATAAGGAATAACAGACCAAACTACACTAATATTTCTTTACCCAACAGATCCCTCACACTGACAACAGATGCAAGTAATATGGCAATGGGCACAGTACTCGAGCAGGACACTGATGATGGTCACTGCCTGTTAGCTTTCTACAGCAAAAAGCTAACAACAGCAGAGCAGAAATACTCGACATTAGGCAAGTAACTCCTTGCAGTCCACAAAACAGTTCAACACTTCTGACACATGCTTTAGGGACGACAGTTCATGGTGCAGACAGACCACCAACAACTGGTGCACACCTTCATGAAAAAAGCAGACATGTGGTCAGTGTATCAGCAATGGCACTTGTCAGCAATAGGTGAATACTCCTGCACTATCAAGTACCGGAAATGCTCATCAAACACCATGGCGGATTCCCTATCCAGAAACTGTGTCAACACCATCCAGCTCAGGATACCTTATCCTGAAATAGCAGAGACAAAGAAGGATGATAAAGGACTACAACAACTGCGGCACATGAATCCTGTTCTCAAATGGAATGACCTGTTGATCAACGAAAGAACGGCGACCACCACCTGCAAAACGAGTACCTGACAACCACGCCCTTACTTGCCAGAGGGATTAAAAATGAAAGCTTTCAGCCTTGCCCATAACCTATCCCACCCATCAGGACGGTCAACCACCCAGATGGTAGCAGAGCAGTACATCTGTTGGGGCATGTGGAAGGACATGAAGACGTGGCACACAGAGAGTGAGATGAGATAGAGAAATATAAAACGACCTGCCAACTTGCCCACATACATGTCGACATTGTGGGACCCCTACCCCCTCAGAGGGGTACAAATATCTATTTACCATAATAGATAGGAACACAAGATGGCCGGTAGCAACACCAATTTGACAACAGACCACGGAGAGCTGTGTCAAGGCCCTCACGGACTGGGTCAGCAGGCACAGCATCCCACAGATCATCACCAGTGACTGAGGCACCAATTTCACTTCTGTCCTTTGGAACACCCTAGCCGACAACTTGGGAATGAAAATCACATACACAACCACCTACAACTCCGAACCAAACGGAATCATAGAGAGGCTGCATAGATCGCTGAAAACCTCTCTAACATCCGGATGCCAGGGAGAAAGTTGGAGGAAAGACCTGCCGTGGGTACTGCTGGGATTAAGAACAACCCTGCACGAAGCATTCAATTCATCCCCAGTAGAAGTCCTGTACAGCCAAGCATTGACGTTGCCAGTAGATGCTTTTCCAGAGAACAAATCCCCGACAACATCAGACACAAGAATGATAATAGAGATATTATAACTAGCAAGAACAACATACCAAGCAAACAGGAAAGTGTTCATCCCCTAAGAGCTAAAGAATGTAAAAAATTAGTTCATTCAGGTCAACACATTCAAACTCCCCCTCTCACCGGCATACTCCAGCCCACACAGAATTCTTTAACGATGTCCCAAAATGTACCAGATGACGGTTGACGGAAGGACGACATGGGTTTCAATTGACCGACTGAAACCAGCCTACGTACTGGACACCAGCCCAGAGGCGTGAGTCTCTCCTGGGGCGAGTCCTGTAGCAAAAATATTTAAAAAACCACGTGGCCTACCTGGTAATGAATCAGCTCTCACCTCGTGGGACTGACCATGCGCTCAACACGAGGCAAGATGGAAAACACAAATTCTCAAGATTGTGTTTTATGTAAATATTTCCGACTACGTTATCGCCACCTTTCATGTATTATTATCACTCCATAGATCAGAATGTAATCCATTCAGTCCTGTGTACTTCCTTTGCGTTCATATGTTTTGTATTTGTATATTGGTTATTTTACATCTGTGGAAAGGCACAGATGTCTCTTATTAATCACTTTTCCTCTACCTGCCAAGAGGTCGGGACTACTTTGTGGCCTGCATGAGCCTATGACATTTGTGGATTTTGAATTAATAGATCATTTGTATCTAGACCTGCACTTTCGCTTGTACCTCGCTCACAATAGTCTTATCTGTTTTGAATGTGTTAATCAGTTTGATAGTTACCTTTTGCAGAGTTGCTAGTTGTCTATATCTATAACACTAGATCACGTAATAGACCTGAGTTAATTCTAAATGGATAGACACTGTTTTCCCACAGCCATTAAAGAAAAATGTCCTTCTACAATAAGCTGATTTACTTCCACTAGTTAATAATATTTCTTCCAATCAAGAGTATGGATACATTGACGAAACTCTGTGTTAAGATATACTATCTTTATGGAATTGGCCAGAATATGCATGACTGGTTTACAGTTGGTCTCTTAATAAATAAATAATTTTCCCCATCGACAAAAATGAAATGAGTTGTTTGAATCTAAATTTCTTCTTCCTTTTCCAGACTTCCTTAACTCTTGTTTTTAAGGATTTTTCAAGCCCTTCAATATCAGTATCATTTAACATTTTTTTAAAAAAATTAAAACTGGCGTATTGCAAAATAAAAGTATAAAAATATTTTTTGTTTTGTGCACAATAAACTTTTATTTCTTCTTTAACTTTTAAAGCTCATTTTCAATTTGGTGGATGGGAGTGTTCAGAAAGAGTTCTGCTAATTATAGAAACTTAATTAGCACATCATTCTCTGGTCTCAGTTCTCCAGAAAAATATGTCAGATTTCGAGATGAGGTCATTCGGCTTTAACCTCTACCTGTGCTTCCACTATGAAATGTAAATAAAAAAAAAAAATAACAAAAACCTCGTATTGTTTGCCTTTCTCGCATATTTATACTAAAAGAATATGATTCAAGACCATCGCACCGACACAAATAATGACAACCCCAAATAAATAAATTGAAATGATATAAATTTCAACTCCAAGATATTCTAAATTTTTTCTGGATTGCAAAGTATAAAAATATTTTTGTTTTATAGATGTGCACATTTTTCATAATTCATGATTGTCAATTTTTTGCAGCACAAAACTTTATACACAAAAGTTCTTTTCAGTTTTTAACTAAAAGAATATGACAAGTAAAAGAGCCCCCAAATAAATAAATTATGATTTTTTCATAATTCATGATTGTCAATTTTTTGCACTTGATAAAAAAGAAAATAAAGAGCATAAATAAATAAAAGCAGAGTAAAAAGATAAATTTTCTTTTAGAGCGAAGTGCACATCAACCATGTGAAGTGTTGTGCTCTCATTTTTAGTAAAGATCATCTGTTCGACGGATAGATGATTTAGAGTCATGGTTCTTACTCTTCTCACTTCTCATAGTGTAACCTATCTCTCAACTCTTAATATTTAATTCTTTAGATATTCGGTGAAATCAAATGTTTTCTGACCTGTTTTATCGATTATAGCACGCAGCAGCATAGCGAGATGCTGACAACGTATATTCAAAAACAAATTAATTTGTCCCTACCTCTCCTTGTTCATCAGATTTCTGTGCTGTCGATCTCTTGAGCGACCGAGATAGCGACACCAACAATCGATGACGTCATTTGCTGGAACCCAATAGTCACACAACCAACGCGCCCTCAAAAATTTATGAATAAATGTGAAATAAGTAAAACAGAATTCCCTGTCAGAGAGAGAGGGAGAGAGAGAGAGAGCAAACAAAGAAATCTAAGCACATTACCTGCATTTTGCAGTAAAGGTTTTACGAAAACCAAATGGCCACATGTTTTATTCTTTTTGGCAAGAAATGAAGGCAATTTATATGCACATACAGATAAAGAGCTCTTTCTCCTGATCACCCCAAAGTGCCGCGCATATATTACAGTCATGTAGATTTATCCTTTCCTTTATGCCTGAATTGAATACAGGGGAAGTATGTGTGCGGAAAACCAAATTCCTCTGGGATATTTCGTGTTTACTAAACATTTTTTTGTTCATTTATCTTCGATCAAATTACAAATAGCACAAAATCCATGTATACATGCTTATCCAGTTTCCATACTTAGTTTTACTTTTGTAAATATTTTTTTATTATAGAAAAACAATTGACATTATTTTCTTGTGTCAATATAATTTTTTTAGATTCTTTTTTTTTATATATGATTGCATCCACAGGATGCTTAAGTCGTCGCATCTCACATTTGTTTCATAGAATGGTCTGAGTTATTTACCTACACTATTACACCTTTTTTCTCCTTCGGCCTCTAAAAATTATATTTTTTCAACAAAGTTTTCATAAGAATATTTCTGTTCATTACACTACAATGACGAAATGAATAATTTTCATAGAGAAACTAAAAAAAAAAAAAAATAGACGAAAAAAATAAGAAAGTGAAATAGCTACTATAGATATTTTAGTGGAAATACAAACTGAGCTTGATATAAATCTTTTATGGAATTTATTCCGATTTAGATCATGAAGTTACCTTTCTCCTCAGCCCCCTACTGTATATATTTAATAAAATATTTGGATTAAAAGATGTGGCAAATTTCTCATAACATTAATGGATGTTTATGTTTAACAATAATTACTGAATAACTCCAACGCATTTATCCGCTAACATTTATAATTATGTAGAATGTTTTGTACTATATGAAAACTTTGTCACATAAACTGTAACATGAGGTACATTAATCTCATGAATTCTAGCAAACACTGAATTTTCTATATCATTTTATAGAAATAAATTATACTTGCAGAGAGAGAGATACTTCAACCGGAGTGCATACTTGTGTCTTTTCTATTTTCCCAAGGATTTTGCACCTTCACAGTTAACGCAAAATTTTTCAGTCACACACCTATATTAAAAAAAAAAATCAGCTAAGGAAGGAGGGTTGTTGCCCATTGAAATTTATAGGTCATTCTATGATTTCATAGAGATATGGTTATTCATGAAAAAAGAAATTTTATTAATATATTTCTCAAGTTTAAGAATTGTTCTTCGAAATGGTAGTTAACGTCTCGCACAATGTCAGTCGCTAAATGCCAGCAACGAAACGAAAGAATATGTACTGACTGCCAGTATACAAAACAATTTTTTGTCCTTGTCAATCATTTATATTTATATCGGTGCGATGACGGCTAAAAAATTAAATTTTTTCTTGCTAATTCATTTTACTGTTCCTTATAATATCACAATTAATAGTGAATATGTAAAAAAAAAAAGATTAGCAATAGCATTTTTCCCATGAAGTTCTTTTCGCAATACCAGCTCATTTTTGTGACTAAATACCTTAGTTTTCTGTATTTATGCTTCTCTAAATTTATTTTCAAATGAAGCCTAAAAGGTGCCAAGAGGATACTCCTGCTTGGCAGGGACGAAGTAAGCTCCAAGTTTGTTATTAACGGCAAATAAATCAACTGATCGTGACAATATGCAAATCAAAATCAGGAAGCCTTTTTTTTGTGATTCATGTGAATTCCAATTGCAGCTTGTCCGACATTCTCAATGACCTACGCATCGCAAATAACTTCCTTTACGAGTACAGGAGAATCCATTCATCATAAAGTAATTATTGATAAATGATTATCCAGTTTAGGTCATGAAATTATCGTTCCCAACATCCTATATATATATATACATACATACATGCATATATATATATATATATATATATATATATATATATATATATATATATATATATATATATATATATATATATATATATATATATATATATTATATATATATATATATATATATATATATATATATATATATATATATATATATATATATATATATATATATATATATATATATATATATATATATATATATATATATATATATATATGTACATATATATATATATATTTATATATATATATATATATATATATATATATATATATATATATATATATATATATATATATATATATATATATATATATGTATATATATATATATATATATATATATATATATATATATATATATATATATATATATATATATATATATATATATATATATATATATATATATATATATATATATATATATATGTATATATATATATATATATATATAAACATATATATATATATATATATATATATATATATATATATATATATATATATATATATATATATATATATATATATATATATATATATATATATATATATATATTCTATCAGGTATTTAAATTAAAGAATGTGTCGAATGTCTCACGGAATTAATGGGGATTTATGTTTATTGATAGTTATTTGACAATTGTTCAAAGAATTCATTTTATTAAAAACTGCTATTATGAAGATTACTTTATATAATATGAAACTATTTTTATAAAAACTTTAACATGAGGTGCATTAATATCATGAACTCTAGCAAACACTGAATTTTCTATTCCATTTTACAGAAATAAGTTATACTTTCACAGAGATGCCCCAAATGGAGTAGGAATTTGTGTGGTTTCTCTTTCCCCAAGGATTTTGCACCTTCACAGTAAACTATTATGCTCACACACCTATGTGAAACTAAACTTAGCTAAGGAAGGCAACGTGTTGCCTAGTAAAATGTAATCTCCACTAAAGGTAATTTTTTGTGATTCCATAGAAAAAAATGTTAAGCATTAAAATGGAACCTTAATTACCATATTTCTCAAGCTTAAAATGTTCCTCGAATTTACCGAAATTAAAGAATATGTGCTGACTGCCAATGTACAAAGCATTTTTTTTAATATAAATCTTTCATATTTAGCCCGTTAAATTAAGATGACGGGCAAGAATTTAAAAAGGTTTCGGGTAATTAATTTTATTACTCCTTATATATATAGCTCAAAACATACTAAATCTCTGTAAATAAAAGATGACCAGTGGAATATTTCCCATTCTACTCACAATATCAACTCAGTCTTGTGTCAAAATGTTTTGATTCTATTTATTTATTGTTCTCAATATATACTTTTCAAATGAAACCTAAAAGGTACCAGAGTATATTCCTGCTTCACAGACATGAAGTAAATTCCAAGCTTGTTATTAACGGCAAATAAATCTCTCCTGCTCGTGACGACACGCAAATCAAAATCAGGAAGTCTTTACTTTTTTTGTGTGTGTGTTCCATGCGGACTCTAATTGTAGCTTGCCTGACATTCTCTATGACCCACGTATCACGAACAACTTTCTTTATGAGCATAGGAATATCCATTCATCATAAGGTAATTATACAGATAAGTGGTTATCCAGATAAACATAAGAATATAATGTCTCTAACAAGTTCAAAACCTTCGGCCAACTGTTCCCATTTTACTGTGACGTTGCTTTCCTCTAACGTATTTTGAGCACAGGGCATGACCGGGTTCACTTCAAAGTTTCTCCTTAAAGTTTTTTTTTTATTTTTTTACTACCAACAAATTAGATTCTTGTGATCCTGCAAACTTTACTTTTCTAATCCATAACCTTTTGACAGTAAAATGTTTTTGATAATAAATAAACTTAAACCAAGTGTTAACTTTCCAAAACTTACCAGCTGAAAAGACAAATGGTGTAGAGTCGAAAGTTTGTATTTGGAAACCAATTATAATATAACTGTCTTTTTTTCATTAGCGCTTGTACTGGAAGATTAACTGATGGTAGTTGATAAGTTATAATTATTTGCTTTCCTCATACAAACACTGGCTCTAACGAGGTGTCATTCATGCAATAGAATAGCACAAAGAATATAAAAAAAACATGAAGTATACCGAAGGAGTCAAGCAGTTGCATGACTCTCATTGCTCAAGAGTTTTAATGATAGATAATTAGGTCTAAAAATGTTTGTGTACATACAATAGGTAATAAAAATTAAGTTTTTACATTTTTCGAGGCAGCAATGTGTATACGAGCTTAGAATGGTCTGTTAGTATGAATGAACATCAAATACAATATCTTTGATTTATTTTATAAAAAGAAAGTTACCATACTTTGAAATCTATAAACATTTTCTGATACTTGCTGACATTCTTATTTGAATACTTTATTCAGGAAATATTTCAGTGAAAGTTTCCATCATATTTATTGCAGATTCATGATCTAAAATTCCTGGCAAAGGGATTAGCCGCTTCAGAAAAATATTAATTACTTCACCATTGCTTCACTTAATTTACCCTAAACTTTACGTTGTTAGGGAAAGTTTATTCATCCAATGCACGAATCCACTAAAGTCTATAAAAGTCGGTCGAAAACAGATAGATTTCACACATACAAAATAAAGTTATTAGTGGTGTACATAGGTTTTATTCTTTCAGCAATCACTGAAGTATACTGAATAACCTTCAATCTAATATCTGTTTGTATTCGAATTTAGTATTTAATTATTCAGCACCATAAAACAATTTCTACGAAGGACTTCTTGGTAATGAGGAAATAAAAATAAACAAGTAAAAAATGAGCCGAAATTTCTTCGGCGCACTCGAGTTTTCTGTACAGCGTATAATGCTGTATGAGTCGTGGCCCATGAAACTTTCTGCCACGGCCCAGCGGTAGCATATCCTATAGCGTTGCCAGACGCATGATCATAGCTAATTTTAACCTTAAATAAAATAAAAACTTCTGAGGCTAAAGGGATGCAATTTGGCATGTTTGATGATTGGAGAGGCGGATGATCAACATACCAATTTGCATCCCTCTAGTCTTAGTAGTTTTTAAGATCTGATGGCGGACAGAAAAAGCAAAAACAGAAAAAGTGCGGACGGACAGACAAAGCCATCTCAATAGTTTTCTTTTACAAAAAGCTAAAAAGGGAATCTTATACATGTGATCTTGGTTTGCCTGGAAACTGATTAAAGTAAAGGAATAACAATGAAAATATGTCTCAATACAGAAAGATAATTTTCCTCTAACATGAAAAATCAAAGTTATACGGATTCAGAATCTTGATGAGCAAGATATGTTCACTTTAGAAATATATAATTATATATTTCTACAGCGAACATATCTTGCCAATCAAGATTCTGAATCCCGTATAACTTTGATTTTTCATGTTAGAGGGAAATGATCATTCTGTAATGGGACATATGTTCACTGTTATTCCTTTTCTTTAATCAGTTCCCAGGTAAACTAAGATCACATGTACGAGTATAAGATTCCCTTTTTAGCTTTTTTGTAAAAGAAAACTATTGAGATGGCTTTATCTGTCCGTCCGCACTTTTTCTGTTCTCGCTTTTTCTGTCCCCATCAGATCTTAAAAACTACTAAGGCTAGAGGGCTGCAAATTGGTATGTTGATCATCCGCCTCTCCAATCATCAAACATGCCAAATTGCAGCCCTTTAGCCTCAGAAGTTTTTATTTTATTTAAGGTTAAAATTAGCCATGATCATGCGTCTGGCAACACTATAGGACATGCCACCGCTGGGCCGTGGCAGAAAGTTTCATGGGCCACGACTCATACAGCATTATACGCTGTACAGAAAACTCGAGTGCGCCGAAGAAACTTAGTAGAAATTGATTTATGGTGCTGAATAATTAAATACTAAATTCGAATACAAACAGATATTAGATTGAAGGTTATTCAGTATAATTCAGTGATTCTCTTTTTAATTTTCTGTAAAAGAAAACTATTGAGGTGGCTTTCTCTGTCCGTCCGCATGTTTTCTGTCCTCACTTTTAGTAAAACATTCTTATTTCTAGACGTTTGAAACCCCAGCTAATACATTTACCAGTATCAAATCTTTTAATTGTCGTATTGTAAATAATAATAATAATAATAATAATAATAATAATAATAATAATAATAATAATAATAATAATAATAATAATAATAATAATAATAGAAGATTCAACCACTTCGTTATCTTCCTTCTATTGTTAAAATTATCCTTTGTATCTCCTACGGCTATCGAGTAAATTAATCAAGATTTAATAAATCTAGTTAGATAATAATAATAATAATAATAATAATAATAATAATAATAATAATAATAATAATAATAATAATAATAATAATATATAGGTAGTAGACCCTCTTTCAAGCACGTAGTATTGAAGGTGATAGCTGCATCAGCTGCATCCAATTTATATAGAGTTATCTCTATCTTGCTGATCACTGACTTTCCAAGGTCAATGCATTCTGCCAGTGACTCGCCGATGTTTTTCATTCTTGGAGAGAAAAGCAGTTGAAAATCAGACTACCTTGATTTCAAACTGCATTCCTCCCCGAGAATGACAAACATCGGCGAGTCACTGGCAGAATGCAGTAACCTTAAGAAATCAGTGATCATCAATAAAGAGAAAAACTTTATATACACATATACACTGAATACAGCTGATGCAGCTATCACCGTAATAATAATAATAATAATAATAATAATAATAATAATAATAATAATAATAATAATAATGCTGAAGAACTTCCATATCAGCAAAGAATTACTAATATACACCTAAAATAATTAGTAAACATCTACACAGCCGGACTAAAACTGAATAGAAAATTCAGAGCAATCAATTTAGTGTTACACTTAACTGCCAGTGGAAATCCTTTATTTTAATTCTTGGGCTGCAAGGATGGGGAATCCTACTGAATAAACTTCAGAAAGTTCCCAAGGCCTAGTCCTATTGTATTACCTGAAGTAAGACTCTTTCGTCGAAATTGTTAATTTAGTGATGACCAAAAAAAAAAAAAAAAAAATAATAATAATAATAGCTGCACTCACTCCTCTCCTTGTCATTGCATCCGTAAACTTACATTCGAACTAAGCCATTTTATAGGACGCATTTATACACTAAACCAGTCACTCTCTTTACATATTCTAAAACACAATCCACTAGCATGGAAAAAACCCTTCATTGCTCTAAATGACCTATCCTCCATACCCTACATTCTCAACACTCTCTACAGTACTTCTCATTAAGGTTTATCATAATTTTTTTTTTCTAGGTCCACGTACGCCATGTCCAGTTTTTCCCCTTATTTCAAAGCCCCTCTTAATATCTGCCACAAAAATGTCTGATCCACACACTCACCCTCTTATTAGTATAAACCTTCATTATGCTTAACAGATCAGTCGGCCTGCCATCTGCTTTACTTTATCAATCAAGATCTTACTTTACACCTTCCCTGCTACACTATGTAACATTATTCCTCTATAATTTTTACTACCACCTTCACTTCCTTCTGAACAGTCCTCATCCGGAAATTTATTACAATTCTGAGTTATTTATTAAAACGCACCATCACCGTCATACTGTAGCATCTAAACCCTACACCACAGTTCAACCCTCTCGTCCTTGTATGGGTTTCCCTCCTACTTCTTTACTTCAACCGAGCCAGATACTCCTCTTCTCAACATTACATAGCTCAGCTTGGTCGTCTACGTTAACACATAATCTAGCGTATATAAACACACTCACACATACACAAACACACACACGCACAGTGACATAATGGCTGACCTCTGGAACTCTTGGTATAAATATTGCTTTTCTGTAACCCTTATTTCATTCATTATCTGCCTGTTGAAGGAGATAGTTGTCTACCTTTTGGCATATTTTTTGGGCCTTTCATTAGATGGAATTCTATTAAAAAAAAATTTTCACAGCCATATGCATACATATGATATACATACACACACACACCTCCATATATATATATATATATATATATATATATATATATATATATATATATATATATATATATATATATATATATATATATATATATATATATATATATATATATATATATATATATATATATATATATATATATATACATATATATATATATATATATATATATATATATATATATATATATATATATATATATATATATATATATATATATATATATATATATATATATATATATATATATATAATATATATATATATATATATATATAT
>NC_089781.1:64413350-64430850 GCF_040412425.1 Macrobrachium rosenbergii | reverse complement strand
TGATACGATCCCGTTAAGAAGAAAGTTTATGGAAATAAAAATGGAACCAGATACACGGAGAAATACAAGTGTTGGAATCGGGAGGAAATAATGAATCCTTGAGCTGAGGAGCAGGATGCGTACTGATTTTTATAATAATATCCTATTTTTATACAGTAAGAAATTATTTAATTTTTACTCATGAGTAGATTTGTGTCTGAGAGTCATATTTAGGCAAGTGTGTCAGTATGCTCTAAGGAATTATGACAGTTATAAAACCCTGATGTGCTTTGAACACGAGAGTATTGCAGCTTTTTCAAGAAACGCCCAGAGATGCAGAAAAACCAGCTGAGATTAGTTGGGCTTCTTATATTTGCACTTAGCATCAATGAAGTATTTTAAAGGAAAAGTAGACAGACAAACAGGTCGAAAATGATATAATGAACTTCACAAACAAATAATATTTCATTACATTTCTTTACATTGCTAACATATTTAACAATACCTGAAGAATAATTCTACTTCTCTTCATAAACGAGACTGGGAGTAAATTATCTTGTAGATGGTCAAAAAGGAAGTGGTATCAAAAGCAGCTTAGAATATGTCTAATGTATATTGATAAGATGTCCGCTCATAGCATTCTGGTTGGTATGAACTTTCCAGGTAAGCTATAAAAAATATATATCTGGAGTGTATTAAGTATCGAAATGTAATATGACAAGATACCAGCAAAAGCAAGCAATACTATCATCACTTCGTTATATCAAAATAAGTGAAGTGAGTTATTGCAAATGACCGCAACAGCGAACTCAACCTACCATGCTGCAAAAACTCGTGAAAGAAAGTAATCAGTGACTTCACTTACCAAAAGTTAGAAGAGCAGCAGGAATGTAATTTTAGACTTAATTTTATTTATAGACATTTACAAATGCGAAGGAAAATTAAGCATGTATAATATATTTCTACCTATGCAAAATGGTTGTTGATTAAGGAGTACCATTATGCTACGCAACAGTTATCAAAAGTCAGTTATGTATCACTGAGGACTGTGTATATTTTAGATGAACAAATTTAAAGGATGACATAATGTAGGGCCATCGTAGCAGCGTTTGGTTTTCATTCTTTGATCAGTTCTAAAGTTAAATGATTACAGCAGACGATAAGCTTCTGCGATCCCTCAAGATAAGGTCTGCAGTAGAGCACAAAGGTAACACCCTAACCTGAAATCATCTAGGGTGCAACAGCTTTCCTAAGATGCATTCACCGGCAATATACCTCAGCCATTTTCGACATCCTGCTCTGCTCTGGGTCGTTATTGTACCCTTCATGTTATGTAGTCACCAACTCCTTGCCAAAAATTTTAATAACTTGCTTCCAGTTCCGAGCCTACATTTTATTTTATTTTTTATTTTTTTTTATAAAAATCCACTCATAACATTTTTTTTCTGTTAACAAGCAGAAAATTAACACAACCCGACACACAACAGACAGGAAACTTAATTAAGAAACGAAACCAAAAGCGTGACATCCTTTTAGGAGTTTCTAATACGTTTTCTATAGAGACTTAGCATATCTGTGCTCTTCTATGCTCCTCAGGCAATAGGCATCAACACTGCAAGGACTTTGCTTCGGAAGAACGCTCAAGTTCCTGGAGCACTCTATCTACCGTGTTTTTGGTATGAATCTGGAGCTACATAACTACTTTGAAATCAAGAACACAGGGGGTTATAAAAAATAACTAGAAATATTAAAATGCTCCATTGTGATATCGTTTACAGAGTTTAATTTTACTGGATGTTAAAATGTGATTTAGCAAAATTGATTCAGTTAATACTGAAACTAGGAATATCTAAGGCTTTGTAACATCTGGCAATTGTTTTTACTTTTTTCTCCCAAGTTTTAATTTTTGGGGAAAATGTTACCCCCTAACCACAAAAGGGCATTAAGGAAGTAGTTCATGCAAACACTTCTCCCGTCTTGGGGTCTAAAAGATTCCGTTTTCAGTAGCACCTGGTAAAACTTGTATATAAAGTATTTGAATAATATCCACAAGAAAAGAAGATATATAAACTGGAAGTAACTGTGGTATACAAAAGAACAATTTATTTTACAAATATACAGAAATTTACAGCAGAAAATTAGTAAAGGATTGACATATATACAAATGACAATGTAAGATGACATACATAAAAAATTTAGGAACGATAAACATATAAAGTATTTTGCACAAATATACGTAGAATATAAATGAGAATATATAACCTGAAATGGAAATGGAGTTGTGAAATATGGAATCAAATGAGAAATAAGTACAATATGAACTCAAATGGAACTGAGATGTAATAGTGAAATATGGAATGAATAATGAGAAAGTGTACAGTATGGAAATGGGAAATATGCATACATGCAATAATTACAAACTGTTCAGTGTATTCATTCCTTCATGGAATGGAGCGAGGCATTCCCTGGTGTCAGAGTCAGAGGGATATCTTGTCAGTATTTATCCTTCTCATGTAATAAAATTCCACTTGTTTTCCTACATTAATGTTACCGTTCATATGATTCTTGACCGTCTCAGTTATTTACTGCGCATGGAAATATAAAGAAGTAATTTCACAAAAAAAACAGCTTTTCATGTATTTAAAAATAAGCACTTTTATTCTTATGCTGCTTTCTTAAAAGTTATGAGTTAAAGATGTGAAAATCCATATGTCAGAAATGACCGGACGAAATTAATGAAATTTTGAGGTAATATAATTACTGAGGTTAGAATTAAAGTAAGGAATAAGATTGGGGTTACTTTTTTATAAATTAATTATGGAAAATATTATCAGTTTTATATATAAATTACATATACTGTGAGGTTGAATTTTTGAGTTATCTAAGGACGTAAGAATTTACAGCAAATCCCTTTCACTAAAAGGTCAGCGTACCAACATGCACTATAGCTGAATCCTTTGCCATCGGTGGGTCTCTTAAAAATCCTTGAATGAATGACAGTCAGATGTTATTTTACTCAAATGTTGGTTATACATATAATCAGGACTAAGATAATGGTTGGTCTAGGACGGGAAGAAGACTATTTTTCTTTAAAAGGGACGTAGATAGTATGAAAATAATGTTTCATTTTCGTAATACAGAAAAGGTTTCAAGGAATGTTAATAAAATGTAAATGTTAGAGAGAAGTTATTGTCTTATCATTTTATATCTAATTTTTTCCATCATATTACTTACGGTTATGCTCAGTGTTTTTGTGTCAGTTTGAATGCTAATGTATCTAATTTTACTTCAGTTGCTCATATAGGTGTGTTAAACTATATACTGTCGTCGTGTCTAATGTGAATATTACACCTCCATTGACTTACCTATATATATATATATATATATATATATATATATATATATATATATATATATATATATATATATATATATATATATATGAAATTTTTATCACACCGTGATTTATATACAATCATGAAGCTACAAATGTCGTTTAATATCAAATTCACGCTACTGAGAGTATCTCCTGATGGAGAATTATCACCGAAGGGAATTTATATAAGTGATAAATGAACAGGTACCACTGGGATTTTTTTGAATCTCGACATGGACCCATTCAACGACTCAGTGGACGCTACCACCGCTGCCATCAAGAGAGGTATAAATCATTACCGAGTCTGCTGTACTGTTTTTTCCCGTCGAGCGGGAAATTGTAATTAGCCTCGGCAATGACCCACCTCCGCCATGATAGTTCGTTGGTACGCTTTGGAACACGCAGCTCTTATTATGAAATTTTATCATCACACGTGATTTATATACAATCATGAAGCTACAAATGTCGCTTTTATCAACCACGCTACTCGAGAGTATCTCCGATGGAGAATTATCACCGAAGGGGAATTTATATATGATAAATGAACAGGTACCACTGGGACGCCGAACCCTGACATGGACCCATTCAACGACTAGTGGACGCCATCATCACAACATCAAGAGAGGTATAAATCATTACCGAGTCTGCTGTACTGTTTTTTCCCCGCCGTGAGCGGGGAAATTGCACTTAGCTCGCAATGACCCACCTCCGCCATGATAGTTCGTTGGCACGCTTTGGAACACGCAGCTCTTATTATGAAATTTTTTATCACACCGTGATTTATATACAATCATGAAGCTACAAATGTCGTTTAATATCAAATTCACGCTACTCGAGAGTATTCCGATGGAGAATTATCACCAAGGGGAATTTATATAAGTGATAAATGAACAGGTACCACTGGGACGCGAACCCCTTGACATGGACCCATTCAACGACTCCAGTGGACGCTACCACCGCGCCATCAAGAGAGGTATAAATCATTACCGAGTCTGCTGTACTTGTTTTTTCCCCGTCGTGAGCGGGAAATTGTACTTAGCCTCGGCAATGACCCACCTCCGCCATGATAGTTCGTTGGCACGCTTTGGAACACGCAGCTCTTATTATGAAATTTATCACACCGTGATTTATATACAATCATGAAGCTACAAATGTCGCTTAATATCAAATTCACGCTAACTCGAGAGTATTCCGATGGAGAATTATCACCGAAGGGGAATTTATATATGATAAAATGAACAGGTACCACTGGGACGCGAACCCTGACATGGACCCATTCAACGACTCCAGTGGACGCCACCACCACGCCATCAAGAGAGTATAAATCATTACCGAGTCTGTTGTACTGTTTTTTCCCGTCGTCGAGCGGGAAATTGTACTTAGCCTCGGCAATGACCCACCTCCGCCATGATAGTTCGTTGGCACGCTTTGGAACACGCAGCTTTATTATGAAATTTTTTATCACACCGTGATTTATATACAATCATGAAGCTACAAATGTCGTTAATATCAAATTCACGCCACTCGAGAGTATTCGATGGAGAATTATCACCGAAGGGAATTTATATAAGTGATAAATGAACAGGTACCACTGGGACGCGAACCCTTGACATGGACCCATTCAACGACTCCAGTGGACGCTACCACCGCGCCATCAAGAGAGGTATAAATCATTACCGAGTCTGCTGTACTGTTTTTTCCCGTCGTGAGCGGGAAATTGTACTTAGCCTCGGCAATGACCCACCTCCGCCATGATAGTTCGTTGGTACGCTTGAACACGCAGCCTTATTATGAAATTTTTTATCACACCGTGATTTATATACAATCATGAAGCTACAAATGTCGTTTAATATCAAATTCACGCTTACTCGAGAGTATTCCGGATGGAGAATTATCACCGAAGGGGAATTTATATAAGTGATAAATGAACAGGTACCACTGGGACGCGAACCCTTGACATGGACCCATTCAACGACTCCAGGGACGCTACCACCGCGCCATCAAGAGAGGTATAAATCATTACCGAGTCTGCTGTACTGTTTTTTCCGTCGAGCGGGAAATTGTACTTAGCCTCGGCAATGACCCACCTCCGCCATGATAGTTCGTTGGTAATGCTTGGAACACGCAGCTTTATTATGAAATTTTTTATCACACCGTGATTTATATACAATCATGAAGCTACAAATGTCGTTTAATATCAAATTCACGCTACTCGAGAGTATTCTCCGATGGAGAATTATCACCGAAGGGGAATTTATATAAGTGATAAAAATGAACAGGTACCACTGGGACGCGAACCCCTGACATGGACCCATTCAACGACTCCAGTGGACGCTACCACCGCGCCTATCAAGAGAGGTATAAATCATTACCGAGTCTGCTGTACTGTTTTTTCCTGTCGTGAGCGGGAAATTGTACTTAGCCCGGCAATGACCCACCTCCGCCATGATAGTTCGTTGGTACGCTTTGGAACACGCAGCTCTTATTATGAAATTTTTTTATCACACCGCGATTTATATACAATCATGAAGCTACAAATGTCGTTTAATATCAAATTCACGCTTACTCGAGAGTATTCGATGGAGAATTATCACCGAAGGGGAATTTATATAAGTGATAAATGAACAGGTACCACTGGGACGCGAACCCCTGACATGGACCCATTCAACGACTCCAGTGGACGCTACCACCGCGCCATCAAGAGAGGTATAAATCATTACCGAGTCTGCTGTACTGTTTTTTCCCGCCGTGAGCGGGAAATTGTACTTAGCTCGGCAATGACCCACCTCCGCCATGATAGTTCGTTGGTACGCTTTGGAACACGCAGCTCTTATTATGAAATTTTTTATCACACCGTGATTTATATACAATCATGAAGCTACAAATGTCGTTTAATATCAAATTCACGCTACTCGAGAGTATCTCCGATGGAGAATTATCACCGAAGGGAATTTATATAAGGGATAAATGAACAGGTACCACTGGGACGCGAACCCCTGACATGGACCCATTCAACGACTCCAGTGGACGCTACCACCGCGCCATCAAGAGAGGTATAAATCATTACCGAGTCTGCTGTACTGTTTTTTCCCGTCGTGAGCGAAATTGTACTTAGCCTCGGCAATGACCCACCTCCGCCATGATAGTTCGTTGGTACGCTTGGAACACGCAGCCTTATTATGAAATTTTTATCACACCGTGATTTATATACAATCATGAAGCTACAAATGTCGTTTAATATCAAATTCACGCTACTCGAGAGTATTCCGATGGAGAATTATCACCGAAGGGGAATTTATATATGATAAATGAACAGGTACCACTGGGACGCGAACCCAGACATGGACCCATTCAACGACTCTTGGTGGACGCTACCATCACGTCCATCAAGAGAGGTATAAATCATTACCGAGTCAAGGGTGTACTGTTTTTTCCCGTCGTGAGCGGGAAATTGTACTTAGCCTCGGCAATGACCCACCTCCGCCATGATAGTTCGTTGGTAATGTTTGGAACACGCAGCTCTTATTATGAAATTTTTTATCACACCGTGATTTATATACAATCATGAAGCTACAAATGTCGTTTAATATCAAATTCACGCTACCGAGAGTATTCCGATGGAGAATTATCACCGAAGGAATTTATATAAGTGATAAACGAACAGGTACCACTGGGACGCGAACCCTGACATGGACCCATTCAACGACTCCAGTGGACGCTACCACCGCAATTTCATCAAGAGAGAGTATAAATCATTACCGAGTCTGCTGTACTGTTTTTTCCTGTCGTGAGCGGGAAATTGTAAATTCCGGCAATGACCCACCGGAGATACGCCATGATAGTTCGTTGGCACGCTTGGAACACGCAGCTCTTATTATGAAAATTTTTTATCACAAACGTGATTTATATACAATCATGAAGCTACAAATGTCGTTTAATATCAAATTCACGCTACCCGAGAGTATCTCCGATGGAGAATTATCACAGAAGGGGAATTTATATAAGTGATAAATGAACAGGTACCACTGGGACGCGAACCCTTGACATGGACCCATTCAACGACCCAGTGGACGCATTTATCACTTATATAACCATCAAGAGAGGGTATAAATCATTACCGAGTCTGATTGTACTTTTTTTCCGTATATGAGCGGGAAAAATTGTACCCAGCCTAAGAGCAATGACCCACCTCCGCCATGATAGTTCGTTGGCACGCTTTGGAACACGCAGCCTTATTATGAAATTTTTTTCACACCGTGATTTATATACAATCATGAAGCTACAAATGTCGTGGTACCTGAATATCAAATTCACGCTCGAGATACTCGAGAGTATCTCCGATGGAGAATTATCACGGTGGGAATTTATATAAGTGATAAATAACAGCCACTGGGACGCCAAACCCTGACATGGACCCATTCAACGACTCAGTGGACGCTACCACCGCGCCATCAAGGAGGTAAAAAACAGTAAGCAGACTCGGTAATGATTTTTACCTCTCTTGACTTAGCCTCGGCAACGACCCACCTCGCCATGATAGTTCCATGTTGGTACGTTTGGAACACGCAGCTGGTATTATGAAATTTTTATCACACCGTTATTTAAATACAATCATGATAAAATGTCGTTTAATATCAAATACTACTCGAGGTCTCCGATGGAATTTGATATTAAGGAATTTATTGTAGTGATAAATGAACAGGTACCACTGGGACGCGAAATTTGACATGGACCCATTCAACGACTTCCAAACGCTACCAACGAACTATCATGGCGAGGTATAAATCATTGCCGAGGTCTGCTGTACTGTTTTTTCCCTTATCACGACGGGAAAACAGTACAGCAGACTCGGTAATGATTTATACCTCCATGATGGCGCGGGTGGTAAAAAATTTGGAGTCGTTGAATGGGTCCATGTCAAATTTCGCGGAAACATCACCAGTGATTTACCAATGTTCATTTATCACTTATATAAACACTCTACGGTGATAATTCTCCATCGGAGAATTATCACAGGTAGCGGGAATTTGATATTAAACGATATTTGAACAGGCTTCATGATTGTATATAAATCACGGTGGAAAAATTTCATAATAAGAGCTGCAGTGGGCTCCAAACGTACCAACGAACTATCATGGCGGGTGGTCATTGCCGAGTCTACAATTTTTTCACGACGGAAAAACAGTACAGCAGACTCGGTAATGATTTATACCTCTTGATGGCGCGGTGGTAACGTTTGAATGGGTCCATGTCAAGGGTTCATCAAACCCGTTCATTTATCACTTATATAAATGTCGTTTCGTGATAATTCTCCATCGGAGATACTCCGGTATGGAGAATTTGATATTAAACGACATTTGTAGCTTCATGATTGTAATGATAAATCACTGTGTGATAAAAAATTTCATAATAAGAGCTGCGTGTTCCAAACGTACCAACGAACTATCATGGCGGAAGAGAGGTGGGTCATTGCCGAGGTTCTGCTGTACAATTTTTCGCTCACGACGGGAAAACAGTACAGCAGACTCGGTAATGATTTATACCTCTTTGATGGCGCGGTGGTAGCGCCCACTGGAGTCGCTTGAATGGGTCCATGTCAAGGGTTCGCGTCCCAGTGGTACCTGTTCATTTATCACTTATATAAATTCCTTCGGTGATAATTCTCCATCGGAGATACTTTATAGGTAGCGTGAATTTGATATTAAACGACATTTGTAGCTTCATGATTGTATATAAATCACGGTGTGATAAAAATTTCATAATAAGAGCTGGCGTGTTCCAAACGCATCAACGAACTATCATGGCGAGGTGGGTCATTGCCGAGGTTAAGTACAATTTCCCCGCTCACGACGGAAAAAACAGTACAGCAGACTCGGTAATGATTTATACCTCTCTTGATGGCGCGGTGGTAGCGCCCACTGAGTCGTTGAATGGGTCCATGTCAAGGGTTCGCGTCCCAGTGGTACCTGTTCATTTATCACTTATATAAATTCCTTCGGTGATAATTCTCCATCGGAGATACTCGAGGTAGCGAATTTGATATTAAACGACATTTGTAGCTTCATGATTGTATATAAATCACGGTGTGATAAAAATTTCATAATAAGAGCTGCGTGTTCCAAACGTACCAACGAACTATCATGGCGGAGGTGGGTCATTGCCGAGGTTACAGCACAATTCCCGCCACGACGGAAAACAGTACAGCAGACTCGGTAATGATTTATACCTCTCTTGATGGCGCGGTGGTAGCGTCCACTGGAGTCGCTGAATGGGTCCATGTCAAGGGTTCGCGTCCCAGTGGTACCTGTTCATTTATCACTTATATAAATTCCTTCGTGATAATTCTCCATCGGAGATACTCGAGGTAGCGTGAATTTGATATTAAACGACATTTGTAGCTTCATGATTGTATATAAATCACGGTGTGATAAAAAATTTCATAATAAGAGCTGCGTGTTCCAAACGTATCAACGAACTATCATGGCGGAGGTGGGTCATTGCCGAGGTTATACAATTTCCCGCCACGACGGGAAAAACAGTACAGCAGACTCGGTAATGATTTATACCTCTTGATGGCGCGGTGGTAACGCCCACTGGAGTCGTTGAATGGGTCCATGTCAAGGGTTCGCGTCCCAGTGGTACCTGTTCATTTATCACTTATATAAATTCCTTCGGTGATAATTCTCCATCGAGATACTCGAGGTAGCGTGAATTTGATATTAAAACGACATTTGTAGCTTCATGATTGTATATAAATCACGGTGATAAAAATTTCATAATAAGAGCTGCGTTCCAAACGTACCAACGAACTATCATGGCGGAGGTGGGTCATTGCCGAGGTTATACAAATTTCCCCGCCACGACGGAAAAACAGTACAGCAGACTCGGTAATGATTTATACCTCTCTTGATGGCGCGGTGGTAGCGCCCACTGGAGTCGCTGAATGGGTCCATGTCAAGGGTTCGCGTCCCAGTGGTACCTGTTCATTTATCACTTATATAAATTCCCCTTCGGTGATAATTCTCCATCGGAGATACTCTCGAGGTAGCGTGAATTTGATATTAAACGACATTTGTAGCTTCATGTTTGTATATAAATCACGGTGATAAAAAATTTCATAATAAGAGCTGCGTGTTCCAAACGTACCAACGAACTATCATGGCGGAGGTGGGTCATTGCCGAGGCTATATATAATTTCCCCGCCACGACGGGAAAACAGTACAGCAGACTCGGTAATGATTTATACCTCTTGATGGGCGCGGGTGGTAGCTACCACTGGAGTCGTTGAATGGGTCCATGTCATAGGGTTCGCGTCCCAGTGGTACCTGTTCATTTATCACTTATATAAATTCCTTCGTGATAATTCTCCATCGAGATAATTCTCGAGTAGCACGTGAATATTATATTAAAACGACATTTGTAGCTTCATGATTGTATATAAAATTGATATTATAATAAGAGCTATATATGTTCCAAACGCATAATAACTATCATGGCGGAGGTTATATATATATACAATATCCCGTCATATATAAAAACAGTACATAGACTAATGATTTATACCTCTCTTGATGGCGTATATATATACTGGAGTCGTTGAATGTCCATGTCAAGGGTATATATATATATTTATATTATATAATATATATATAATATATATATATATATATATAATATATATTAAAACGACATTTGTATTATGATTGAATAAAATCAGAATAAAAAAGAAAATAAGAGCTGCGTGTTCCAAAAGTGAACGAACTTCATTGAATGGAGAAACTGAGCCCAGTTCTCGGTTGATACCTCTCTTGATGGCGCATGGTACTCCACTGGAGTCAGTCATGCCTGCAGTCGCCCTGTTCAGCAAAACTGAACTCATATATATATATATATATATATATATATATATATATATATATATATATATATATATATATATATATATATATATATATATACTATATATATATATATTAATATAAAGTGAAGAAAGCTAAAGCAAAGAAAATGTCCCCAAAAAAGCAGAATTTTGAATGGAGAAACTGAGCCCATTCTTGAAGGCGATACTATTTCAGTCATGCCTGCAGGTGGCCCTGTTCAACAAGACTGAACCTTAATGTGGAGTGCGAATGATGTTCTCGCCTGGAACAGGAATGTCCACCTTAGTAAACAAACCTCTCCGGTTTACCTCCATTTCCTCTTGGTATCCATATAACCTTCAGCGATCATGTTAATGTCGGTTTCAGACTCCGTCCCCAGTCGAGGGCATTACCTTAGGTTTTATTCCACTGAGCTGAAAAGTGCTTATAATACCTAAATTGATGCATCGGAACCATTTGTTTCTATAGTGATTGAAACGGATGTGAGAACGACACACATACTTTTTATAATTGAAATGAATTTTTCCATCACCAGGATAATTGTGTCTGATGGGGCTGAAAGTGGCAGGAATTGCATCATCATTCCCATCGAGTTGACAGTCCACATTCCTTTGGAATCTATAATATTATGACGAGACACTGCTTGGGCAAGCACAATCCAAAGGCTACCGTAACCGAAAGGATTATATCTAATCCATTTATCGAGGGGTTATAATAAACCTTAAGTGATGCTCCTCATTTTTAAGTCTGAGAGTAAACATAAGGGGGTTGATAAGGGGTGAAAATAGGGCCTGTAATGAGTTTATTGTAGGAATCTGCATCATATATGCAATTCAGATTTAAAAAATGAGAACAAAATAAGTCCAAGTTCAGCACCGATTCTGAGGGGTGAAAAAAAAATACAAAATTGTTGTACGAACTATGCAAGTTCATACATTGAAGAGAGAGAGATCCCTTTGAGAAGCCAGCTTTGGAATGGGGGGGAAAAGACTTCAAGAGAGAGAGAGACGGTGAGTTGCTGGAAAAGAGAAACTAATGCATCCTGGTATTTTCCACAGAAGGAGAGAGAGTTAAAGAGACAGTCAGCAAATTGAATTGGCAGAGTTTCAGAGTTTTCCCGATCACCGCCTGGTTGCACGATTCAGTTTGATATAAAAAGGATTTTTAAAGTCCAACACTGAAAATAAAGTATTATCTGGAAGTAAAATAACATGTGAAAGTTCCTTATCATATGCACATATTGCCGTGGTGTGCCCCACTGTAGATTACTTTTATTGGCAAACTCTTTATAAAAGTTGTGCTGTTTTGCATTGTACATGTCCTCTTACAATCGTTTTATTAATCTCTGGTTGAATACCTTGCGTTGATTATCACAAGAAAAAATATCGTAGAAACATGAGTTCCCATATTGTTACATAATTAAACAATTAAGCCAGTGTCAGAGAACGTGAGTGAGCATGCTTAGAAAAACCTTTATATCCTGGGCATCCATAATATTTTCATATATCACTTAGAAAGCATTCTTTACTTTTGTTGAGTTTGCTTTTGCACTTGTGTCATCTGAGCTGGCGACAGCATCGTAAAAGTTTTGCACTGGAATTACTTTGTTGTTGGTTTGGGAAAATTTCATTTGCATAAAGGTTCATTTTATGGTTGTCAATTATTGACCTCATGTTATTATTTTTGAATCCTCGTATATATCCTTTTACCTTGATGTTAGTTTATTGTATCATTTTGTTTCCATTTTGTCTGTTAAATATTTCGTAGTGTGAAGCGGTTGGTGACTCCAGATCTCTGGGTCCACCTAATATATGATCTGGTGTTTCATTTTTCTCCAACAAAATAAATTGCTTCTCCAAGGAGTCCAAAGGTATCCGAATTTCCATCTCTGAGTATACTTCCCAGTGCTCACTTTAGAGCAAGAAAAAGAGGGAATAAATATAAAAGTTGTGTTGTGTTCAGAAAACATTGAGGAGCCAATAATAGGCAAGATAAGTTTTGTTTCTTTGGAAGTGACAGTTCTGCGTTAGACACAGGTAATGAGAGGTAAAGCCTGTAGTACTCGCGTACAGACATAGGTCTTGATAAGTCATAGGACTTAATAAGACGTTGAAGATCTATATTCGTGGGAAGTCTAGCAACAAGCCTTAGCCACAAAACACCATACTTTTGAATTTTTGCGTGAATCACCTTATGTTTATAAATTTTCAAAATACACACGAGTGCAATAGAGGGCGTATACAGTCATATAGTCATATATATATATATATATATATATATATATATATATATATATATATATATATATATATATATATATATATATATATATATATATATATATATATATATATATATATATATATATATATATATATATATAAGAAAGTGTACGAGGCAAATTAAAAACTAAGTCCAGACAAACAGCAGAGATAAAATTTCCCCGTTTAATAAGCCCATTATTTCGGTCATCACTACATGCTTAATTTATCAGTTTCGTTTAGATGTCCAGTTATAAGTCCAGACAAGCAGCAGAGATAAAATCTCCCGTTTAATTTCATTATTATTTTTCTATTTATTATTTATTCGCTTTATTCGTACTAAACAAAGAGATGATGAAATTCTTCTGCAGATCTCTCTTCAACCTCACAGACATTGATCATGTAAATATCTTTAGGTGTCTCGTAAGAACGCTATTCGAAGCTTCAAAAACTAAACGTTGCTATATGAATGATAAGACAAATTTGTATTTTAACATAATTTTTTCATAATGCAACTAGTAATTGATAGAAAATTTCCATAATGGTCTGTTTGGCGAAATATTGCTAGTATTTCCTCAAAACATAAAGAATACATATTCTCTTGTTATTTATGGCAGCTAACGTGGTCTCAGAATATTCGGATAAGAGATCAGAACACTAACGGATTGTGCTTATGGACATGGACTCTAATCAAACTTTTTCAGTTTGAGAACACTAAAGCTTACTGATGTCTTTATTTCTCTTATCATCTGCTTTAACTTCCTTCTTTCGCACATATGTGGAGTATACATAGATAGATAACCCCGTGTTTCACCTTACAGTGGTAGGTTCTTTGGAATGTGTTTAGGATACATATGAGATGGACTTAATAATTCATTATAATTTCAAAGAAATGGATCGTTTTTATCAATGTTATTGTTAGACTAACCTTGCATTAATTAAAGCAGCAGGGATTCTGTCCGTACGAGCAGCAAGCTGTAAGATCCCATTTTCACTCTTAAACATACATAAATAACAAGCAGATAGAAAGAAGCGTAAAACAAATGACCAAAACATATTTTAGATATGTAAAGATTTGAATGGTATTTTTTTATAATTTTAAATTGACAATCTGATCAAGTCAAAGGATTCGTTGAGTAGTGAACTATGTTCAATGATTTTTTATAAATTTGTGTGTCCGAAGTGTAGTTTGGAATACGTGGGTAGTTCAACGAAACTGTTGTCTATCGGAGATTTTGAACACAGAGGCATAAGTTCAAGGACCCTTTTACCTCAAGATAGCCACCTCAGATTTCAGTATTTTATGTAAAGCTTGGTTTGAAACAGATCTAAGACTGTTAGAACCTTATATAGAAAAATTCAACCTAAATTAAATATAGATAACAGGAAAGTATTTTAATTTAGATAAATTTTTATCATTATCTGTCTATCGATTGTATTATTTTATATTTATTTTATGTTTTTTAGGGTCAGATAACAAAGAGCAGAGCCTTATCATCTTGAGATTTCACATAATCTGCTGGAGAACTACCAGGGAAATTTCCAGCTTCACCTGATTACTATAATAAATATAATTCCCATGTAAGCAGCTAAGTCACTGCAGTATTTCATTAACGACAAGAAGTAGAGTCCTTAAATATCTTTATGCACCACTATGAAAGCACAGAATTTACTAGCCTTCAGCTTTCCATCTTTCACTTCCAGCTAGCCCGAATTATGCTGAGGATCCAAACTAAAGTTAACGACGATCCCAAGAGATTTACGGAATAAACGAAACATAAAATCCAGGCAATATATATAGGTATTCGAATAAAATATGGAATATATAGATATATAATATATATATATATATAGAAAACATAAAAAATGTTCATTTACGAGTTAAAGTTCTTCAATCACCACTATCACAGCATAAAGCTTCGCAGAAAAATGGATGAACAGCTGGGTAACGAATAGCCGCATTCAAAATGTGGAATGACTATAACATTGATTATATATACCTGTCAGATTAAGAGCCTGAGATTACAGATATATATATGAACATTTGCTATGCACGATTACCAAACTCAGAACTTTGCAGCTATTCTGATATTACCAATATTATTCTGGAATAAGACCACGGGGACAAAATCATTGTCTTCCCTTTTTATGTTCAACAGTTATTCATTTTTCGTATAATTATTCAGTTTGTTTATATAATACTGGCTTTTTGACAACGCTCGAGTTCAAGTCTATATATATATATATCTATCTATCTATATATATATATATATATATATATATATATATATATATATATATATATATATATATATATATATATATATATATATATGTGTGTGTGTGTGTGTGTGTGTGTGTGTACATTATATATATATATATATATATATATATATATATATATATATATATATATATATATATATATATATATATGAGTTGAACTTTAGCTTTGTCAATAAGCCAGTATTATTAAACAAACTATAATTATACAAAATAAATAGCTGTTGAACATAAAAGAGGAAGACAATGAATTTGTTACCAAGAATAATATTGTTAATATCAAGAATCAAGCGCAAAAAGTTATGAATTTAGTTAATCGTGCATAACAAATGTTCACTATATCTCAGTTAACGATTCAGGCTCTTAATCTGACAGTTATGGTAATCAATGTGCAGTCATTCCACATTTTGAATGCGGCGGTTCGTTACCCAGCTGTTCATCCATTTTTCCTGCGAAGCTTTATACTGTGATAGTGGTGATAGAAGAACTTTTAATCTGTAAATGAACATTTTATGTTTTCAGTAGTTGTAATCTGTGCTTCCAGTTTTATTTCGAAATACCCATTAATTGCAGGGATTTTATGGTTCGTTTATTCCGTAAAAAATCTCTTGGGATCGGTAGTTACCTTCAGTTGGATCCCAACACACAAGGGCTAGCTGGAAGCGAAAGAGATGGAAAGCTGGAGAGCTAGTAAATGAAGCGCTTTCGTGTGGTGCATAAAGATATCTTTCAAGGACTCTACTTCTTATGGTTTTACCTGTGAGGGAGCTTGAATTCTTAGCAGAGAAATTGCCTTGATGATTTTTCTAAGAAAATGATTCACTTACCATGAGAGATTTCTTGTATCTGACTACTATTTTGAGTTCAGGCAACCATAACAGAAAAAGAGATGAGCTGAGGGCTTTATTCAACAGGGAGAAGTTGCAGATAAGCACTTAGGTTCACTTTAAAATCATTTATATTTACTTTAACAACAAAATCAGAAGAACGGGGAATAAATGAGGCAGGGAAACAGAGTCCTTCTAAATGACTAAATTACGTTAACAAATATAACTGAAGAGTGTCGAAGAAATCCACTTCAGTGACACTGTAGATTTATGTAGCAGTGGTTAGGACCACGGCAAGCAGGGCACAATCAAAAGGAAGATTCCACGGAAGAAACAGTGCACTCACGGGAAAAATCGAGAAGTGCACTGAAGGCGGCTAGGTGTCTTGATTTGCGACACGGGAAACACATTTACGAGTTAAATTTATGCACTACAATACTGAAGTCAGGTCTAATATGGAAATTTGCACTTTTGAGAAATGAAACAGAAAATCAGTGAAAGAATATTAAGTTCGTGACTGATAAAGAAATACCTCTAATCAGGGCACGTTACCTTTGTCAGAGCATTGTCTTTGCCGTAGATAAGAATGGAAGAGGAATTTAAGGGGCTTTCACTGGAAGATTTACTTGGGCTGAGCAAGGTAGCCATGTGTTCAGGGTTATGGCTCAGAAGGAGTAGAAAGTCAAAAAAGGGGAAGCTGCTTCAGTGTTTGCAGCCAGAATGCCTGTCTGTGTTCAGGTCACGTGGCCCCTTATATAACCTTTGGAGGATTAATCTCCCAGACTCTCTTGAGACTCATTTTCTATGATCACGCTCATGGAACTTTGACACTGTCTTTGACCCAGTCAATCGCATGGCAAAGCAAGGGCCACACAGTAGGCTGGTTGCTTATGG
>NC_089781.1:64375850-64408350 GCF_040412425.1 Macrobrachium rosenbergii | reverse complement strand
AATGACGTGGCGCACAAAGATGGTGAATGAGGAGGAAAACGATAACAATAATACGATCACAACGGTGACATCAAGGAGCAAAAAGAATGATATAGAGAGAGTCATCGCAAGGAAGACGAATAAACAGAGGGAATAAAGATGACAAGGAATGCAGGACAAGACTTTTCTCTTTATCGACGAAGTTAATAGGCGGTTATGTGTTCACCCTATTCCGTCAGTAAGATCCCACATAAAATTTGTGGTGATTTTCATGAAGTTTGAGAAGGTAGTCCCGATTTATTGACGAAAGAAGTGCCGAGTAAATCAACACCTTTAGTGCCAAGTCCGTAGCCCATGATGGATAAAAGCGACACCTGATTTGTTGAGAAGTCTAATGACAAAATAGTCTTTCACTTGAGAGAAGATGGAAACTTTACATTGAAGGTTTTGGATGCTTAAGACAATGGGGTAAATGAGACGTCGCATAATAAATTAGAAAACTATCATAAATGTTATATATATAAGTATATATATATACGCGCATATAATAGCAATATATATATATATATATATATATATATATATATATATATTATATAATTATCGTTGAATATATATATATATTTTTATTTACTGTTGATCAATTTCTGTGTTTGACTGTTGATCAACAATGTTTTTGAATCTTTTCGAATTCTTCTTCAAATTCAGTTGATGGACAAACAAGCGAAGATTAACTCTCTGTTCCATTTACTATACACACAACACCACAGCTGTTCCGTCACTCGTCGTGACCTCTTCAAAGTGTATAATCTGGACTGTTGTTGTTGTTTTAGATTTAGCTGGCCTTGTGCCAGCACGGGCTCTTGCTCCTAGAGCAGCCCGTAACACGAATCTGGACATAGCGTCTTGTCGTTTTGTTACAGTGTGCGGACGGATATGTAGCGTCCAAAACAATAATAATGCAATGAATCATTATAATATCAATAAGCTGAAAATAAAAACAAAATATTTATTTAAAGTTATAAAAGTTACAATGCAATAAAATTTATAATAAAAACATAATTTACTTTGTGAGAAATAATGAAAACAAAATCACGTGTTCTGGTGGTGACAAACAAAACAAATGGAAATGCAGATATACGGATTACGGGGATAGGGGGAGTGGAAAGGGGAGGCGGACTGGGGGGAGGAGAGAGGTGTTGCTGCCATTGAAATCACCAACATCATCAAGTGATTTAAAAGTTGTTGCTGCAAACAATTGACAGCTTATAATTACCAGCCGAAAAGACAAGGAAGACGATCACCAACCGCTTTACCTGCCCAGAGAGGATGTGCTAGTTCTCCGAAAAAAACGTACGTTGCTCTAACTTCCACCACATTAAAATGACGCCTACAGGCCCATCGAAATAATGGATCCATCCACCAACACTACATAGACCATCACAACCGCAAACCTAAGACACAACAGCTAGTGTAGAATAGAGATATCATCTACAGAGAACGTAGTCGCCATTGATTGATCATAGGTGAATCTGTTTGCATTTTATTACATAAATCTACATTGAACAGACAACTAGATACGGAAAGATCACTCCCATCTAGCAGACGCACTACAACATACAACGCTAACATAAGAAACGACCATAACAATGGCAGCAACACCTTTTAAATCATACGCTTTCTCTCTCCTCCCGCTCCCCCGCCCCCCATTTCCACTCCTCCTATCCCCGTAATAATCCATATACCTGCATTTCCATATCTGTTTTGTTTGTCACCACCAGAACACGTGATTTTGTTTTCGTTATTTTTCATAAAGTAAATGATGTTTTTTATTATAAATTTTTATTGTATTGTAACTTTTATAACTGTAAATAAATTATCTTTTTTTATTTGGAACTTATTGATATTATAATGATTCGTCGTATTATTATTGTTTTGGACGCTACATATCCATCCGCACACTGTAACAAAACAACAAGACACTATGTCCAGATTACTACGGGCTGCTCTAGGAGCAAGAGCCCGTGCTGGCACTAGGCCAGCTAAATCTGAAACAACATGTCCAAATTATACACTGAAGAGGTCACGACGAGTGACGGAACAGCTGTGAAATTGTGTTTTTAAATGGAACAGACTTAATTTTCGTTTGTTTGTCCATCAACTGAATTTGGAAGAACGAAGATTCAGAAAATATTGTCAAACTAATAAAAAGTAGATCAACAATCAAAAAGCTATAGAATTCAACGAAATTTGCAACAAGAAAAACTTTGCATACAAGAAAACTTTATATATATATAAAAGGATATATATATATATATATATATATATATATATATATATATATATATATATATATATATATATATATATATATATATATATATATATTTATATATATATATATATGTGTGTGTGTATATGTATATATATATATATATATATATATATATATATATATATATATATATATATATATATATATATGTGTGTGTGTGTGTGTGTGTGTATGTATATATATATATATATATATATATATATATATATATATATATATATATATATATATATATATATATATATATATATATATATATATATATATATATATATATATATATATATATATATATATGTACAAACATACAAAAAGACCACATCTGAAAGATACAATCAGAGAAGTAAGACTCCTAATTGAGTGACACGCCGCAGGCTACAATACTCAGTTCGCTTTTGATAAGTACAAGGAATGATTTTCCCCCGACTCCACTCACCATTTTAGCCAGATGAAAATGGGAATCGCAATCTGTAAGGATCACGAGAAGGTCGATAAGCTGGCAACTTCACTCTTGAAGGCATTCTATTAAACCTGAAGGCAGCTCCCTTCTGGCATCACCCATTCCAACGGGAGGATGATGAGAATAGAACACACAGACAAACAAAATTTTTTATAAATAAACATATATATGTTGCAGCAGGAAGCTTAACTATGGGGCATGCCATTCTATAACCAAGGCTAGACAACGCGGGCTTGGTTACTGCATGGAATGGCGACTGATAAGGAACGCTTTCACCTATAGAGGAAACATCCCCATTCTTACCAGAAAATCAGGTTTGTGTTACATTGTAAAACAGCCACTATCTGTTTTCATCATTTATTATTTAGATTCATTTAGGAATGATAACAAAGAAAGGAAGGCTCAGAGAGATACAATGGTACAGAGAGAGAGAAGGGTGGGACTCCGAGGCAGGTGAAGGGTGATCACTAAGAGATGTCTTTGAACGAAGCTCTCTTACAATTGTAAATTATACCGAACTACTTTTGTAAAGGAATTCTTCTGACATCATTTTGAAGCAAAATAAAATACAGAAGAAAAAAGTCTATTATGAATACTTAAAGAGGAAAATAAATTTATATATATGATATGATAATAATCCTTCCATTTAGTTGTGTAGATTAGTGCTGTCAACATCTGTGACAAATGTTTAAATCAAACTTTGCTTTTGAGTTTTAATTATTATTGAAATATTCTCTGCATGTTTCCGAGAATTTTATCCTTTTAGGAAATTTCCCGTAACTTACTACGTAATGATGAATATTTTCTTTCATATAACCGTCAACCCCTTTTGACTACTGTTCAGTGACAACTGTACATTATATGAATTTGTTTTATTCTGTTACGGTATATTACAACATTGTAAAGCATAAGAGAAAAATTAATTCCGTAGCCCATTTACAGCAAAAAAATCTTTCCTCACTGCAGTAATTAAAGATTGAGGAGATTAAAAGATCTCACAATTAGCTTATGTGGTTCGTGTTGCTTATCTTATTTTAGAAGATCCATTTGAAGTAAACTTGCGGTTTGGTATGCTTGAGAAATAAGCAAACAGAACACATCTGTGACACTAAATTTCAGATACTGTCATGTCTATGTTGTTTAATCATTTTGGTAAATCCCGTTAGAAAAATTATTCTATGCCCAAGAAAATCGCGTAAGAAGAAAGAGCTCAAGTAAGAAAACTCAAGAATACATTCAAAGTTTTGGGAATGAGTTTCAGCGCTATGTGTAATGGTAATATAAAAAAAAAAAACTAAAACCCTCACAAGTACAAGCAACTAACATAGGCAGCCAGACTAAGAACGATATTAACAAGGCTATGGAAACAAGATAAGGAAAAAGAGACAAAAAGATCGATTAACAACGTATCACTAATGATAAGTCGAAAAATTAATCTTGAATAAACAGTAGCAAGTAAAGTAAAAAGAGGAAAAATTCTGCTGCTATTCTCGGGTCGGACATATCTCGTACTTTTACTTAAATGCGGAGACCTACAGCAATATTCGTGAACTGAAGAATTGTGAATATTCTGTTACACTACGTTAACTTTCCAGGGAGATTTAAGGTAAAAAGGATTTTGGTCTAGAGGCACAACATTTTCTATAAGCCTACCGTTAGTGGAAATTTGAATATATTCAAAAGTTATCTCTTCTTAGAATAAGATATATCAAATTTATTCTCGACAATATTATTCGTATAATATATGTGGTGAACATCACATTTGGGTAAGAACACTAAACTGCAGGAATAATGTCGTTGAAACGACTGTATATATCACACTAAAATATAGACCAAAGTTTGAAACCGCAAGACAGGCTGGAACAATGGTTAAGATGACTTCCTTATTCAATGGTAACTCTTAGTGATTGCATTCGGGTTTCAGAAGCAAAAATTAACAATAGAAAATATTTGGAAAACAAGAATAAAAGTTTTTGGTGACGTAAGGTCCGCTATATCATTAGCTCACTATTTCTTAAATGGTTTGAGCACTTTTCCTTTCTTAATAATCTTTTCTATTCATCTTTACAGTATTATCTGTAAATTAAAGTAAACACAAACATTGCTATATATTAATGTTAGAATACATAGAAGGCTAATATCTGCAGTGATTTAACTGTATTTCAAATATATCGTATCTCGGGCAAGAGAGGCAGCAGAAGATATTAAAGTAGGGGTTTTAAGACACCTTCGTGTCGACGGTGATGCTAATCGGTCTGCCCAGATTAAAAAAAAAGTTATGTGCAAAGCCAAAGTTTTTATTTTTATTTATTTATTTATTTATTATTATTATTATTTTTTACAGCACTGGTACGCTTGTTAAAAGAAATTGTAAGGCTACAGAACGTCGTAGGCAGTACCAAAACATAACAGGTAAAAAGTGCGCGGAAGTTTCTTCGGAGCAATCGAGTTTTCGGCACAGCGTGTAATCAAGGCCACCGAAAGTAGATCAGTCATTCGGTGGTCTCGGTATAAAGATGTATGAGCCGCGGCCCATGAGACTTTCAACGACGGCCCGGTGTTGACATGTCCTATAGCATTGCCAGACGCACGATCATGGCTGACTTTAACCTTAAATCAAACAAAAACTACTGAGGATAAAGGGATGCAATTTGGTATGTTTGATGGTTGAAGGTTGGCTGATCAAGATACCAATTTGCAGCCCTTTAGCCTCAGTAGTTTTTAAGATCTGAGGGCTGACAGAAAAAAGTGCGGTCAGAAAAAGTGCTGACGGACAGACAAAACCTTATCAATAGTTTTCTTTTACAGAAAACAAAAGCCTACAAAAGCAATAAGGAATGTAAGACGTCTTGAATATGAAACTGTTCCAATGATTTATTATGCATAAACCAATAAAAATACATTGATTAACTTCTCATTTTCTAATGTTTTATGACGTAACTTTACTTTCGATAAGATATATCTTACTAACTGAAAAGCAGAATACGTATACCAACAAGGCCTCGAATACGAATAACTTGTAAACATATACAGTATACCAAAATTTTAAATGATGTGAAGATAGGTCATTAATGAGATGACATCATCTTTAAGGAAGGAAGTTAACATACGGGTAAGAAATAAATTTTTAAAATACTAAAAAAAACATGGTTTATATGAACTTTAAACTCTAAACTAAAGGGACTGGAAATATTAATACTACTTTAGATATATATATATATAAGTTTTTCATGGAGCGATCCTTAATACAAAGAGAAAAAAAATGGCAATGAAAGGAACGTCTCCAGGAATGAGTTCTGGAAGAATAATGTGACCCCAGGCCAACATTTCCAGCAGATTGGAGGAATAAAAAGATGGGACCAAGAGCCATGAAACTTTCTATAGGTTCCGACGAAATGGAATTTCTGAGAGATTCAAAAGTCACTCACGCTAGGGGAGGAAAGGGTGAACTTTCAATAGGGATACGTTTAAAGGTTTTTGTCCCCTTTTCTTTTCTTTTTTTTTTCTTTAAAACTAAAGCTCTTATAAGTTAACAAGTTTTTACAGAGATGATGGCTTTTGATGCCTGAGGAAAACTGATAATGTCAATTTTACTTTTTAAAGTTCAAAGTGTGTTTTAAAAAACATTTTTGCTGCTATAGCTTTTTATATAAATTTAGACATGAGCACGTATTTCATCAGGACCAGAAATTTCCTAACTTGTTTAAAATACATAATCTCGCATACATCACGTTATGACGTCATCGTATTTCAATACCGTTGTCACTTTGGTATACAGAATTAAATACTGGCAATTTTTCCAGAAGTGCGTCGGCTTAAGCGTAATGCTGCCAGTTTTCCTCACGTGGTGCAATGTACGCATTACCAAGATCTATGTAGTAGACGGTTTTCGCTGCTTCTGAGCAGTGACATCACCGGCTCCATATGTCCTTCATTTCATGTCTCTTTCTTCTTGAAAGGCCAGTGGGTTGAAGAACATTTTTCCATAAATGAAATGTATGTAGTACACTTTCAGATAGTTATCTGAATATGTTCACTAGTCTTGTAAACCCTTAACAAAACGTATCTCTGTTACCCCTAAACTACATTTACATATAAGGTAGTAGGAACCTCAATTGGCGGGATTACAACATAACCTAAAGGGTGTTTGCAGCATTCCTTCAGCCCCTACTTGCACCTATTTTCTATAATTTTGTACTCCACCTCCATTCCTGCTTCATTTTACAATCTTATCATCCAACTTGTCTGACTATTACTTCACAGAACAATTGTGGGGTTGAACTTCAGTTCTAACTTTGGGTCCTCGTACATCATCTTTAGTTTCTGGATCTCTTTGTATTGCTGTTCAACTTTTTTCACCGTCTTAAGGTTGTCAGGATAAGCCCCATTCTTTTCTTTTGTACAGCATCTTTAAATAGCCTTGTTGTCTATTTAATTGTTGGTTATCTCTTTGAGCTATTTTTGTCATTCCATCCTCGCCACGCATCCAACCCTCAAACCTTGTTGTTGTTGGTTATTTCATTACCAGTTCAGATAGTGGATGCAACAAGATCTATGCACAGAGCCAGCCAGTGTTCCATGTATGCAGTAACAGAAACCTGAAAGTCCCCTTCAAGGTTATCTGATAACCTTTATATTAACTAGCTACAAGTTACGTATGCTTTAAAATTTCAGGTGCAAATTCATTTGTCATTTATTCCACTTGAATTGCAGTGTAATTATGGAACTTAATAGACTCAAAACATCTTTGAGCCACACCTCAATGTTAAAGAAATTGCCCAGTAGGTTCCAATTCATTTATTCCTTGTATTTTTGCCCATAGGTTCCAATGTATTTTTCTAAAACGTTCCCTCGTTTGCCTAATACGCACCAACCAATTGCTCACTTTCCCGTGTTTTTAACAGATATGAAAACTGATGAACAATATGAAAAGTGTTCGTTTCCAGACTGAAAAACAAGATACAAAAATTCAATGTCTACGGTTCGATATGATGCATAAATTCATAGGGAAAATAATAATTTCATCGTCGGTTAAACTATGAGAAAAGCAGTCTCGTAAAGCAGTAACAACAATGTGGTTATTAGGTCAGAGGGAAAGAAGTGGTTTGTAATAGTTCTTAATTTTTGGCCTCCTGTAAAAGGTCTTGTAAACGCATATGAAGAATATGAGTAACCTGCAAAACAAATCAAATGAAAAATTGGAAGTTATGACTTGCTGTTATTATTGGTTTTATAAATAATAGTTAATTTGATTATCTTATACGAACGATTGTCTTGTAATAACATATGTATGCTACATTTAAAGTTATCGATAAAAATGAAAACGGCCAACACATCGAAATATCGTCTCCTTTCCTCCAGCTTTATAACAAGAAACAAAAATATTATAGAAATTCCTAGTATCGTGTAAATTATTCATGAGCTGGGATTTTTAATACGACGAAAAATGTTGGAAAGCTTAACACAGAAATAGCATTAAGTATTCAAAGAAGTAAATAAATAAATACTTTATTAGTCCATGAAGATGAACCTTTCAATTGTCTCTACTTTTCGTGCTTTTTAATGCTTAACGAATGGCAAATATTGGCGGTAATGCTGGCATTCCCAAAACAAGATACGAAATGTCTACAAGATAACTATAATACATGGCTAGTTTGTTCAGTCCGATGAATAACAGGAAAATCTAACGCCGTCAGGCACGTGGTTCTTCGATCACTTTGAGGAAAGATCTAACCGTCAGGAAATTTCATTTATGAAGATCTGAGTTACTTCACGTTTGAAAGTTTGAAATCAAATATACCTCGGCGTCAGCTATTTTTCTTTCTACTACTCTCTCTGAGTGACTTTCTGTCAGCAAATTTATATGAGGATATTATATAATGGATACTTTTTTTATTTTGTGGTTTCTCTCATGACGAAAATCTCACTCACCACTTTACATATGCACAGTATGTGTAATGGTGAAGCAGAGTGAATAATTTATTATAAAATACTCGTTAAAACAAAAATAAATGGTTGACAACAATGTATTATAAGAATGATGCACTTAAGTTGTGATACAATTTTGTTTTTACAAACTTAGTGCCTCAAGCTCATAATCAATCAATAAACAAATGTACGCAGATTTTCTCATAGTCGACAGTAAAAAAGTTATCATTCATTTCAGTACTGGCTTAAGAAAAAAAGCCAAACGTAACGATATTCATATATAACCACTCTATAACTACTACAAATGCATTCCGTTAAAACAATGATATAATTTTTTTGTATTTAATGAACAATGTAACCTTTTTTGATAACACAAAAATGGAGCATTTGGCGCTGTAATTTTTTCACATTTAATTTTAGAGACCAAGTACTAATAAAATATAAAGGACTTAAATACCGAAAAAGTGAAAAGCAATAAATTAAGGGCAGATGCCCTTTCGGACCAAGTCCTAATGAAATTCGGATGTTGTCTCAGCTCCGTTCTCAGGCGTTGTGAAACTTACTGTCATTTCTACTGTATCTTCTGATCACCACTAAACTTTTATTACCTGTGCCATGTAGATTTTTCACGCTAATGCATAAGACAAGATTTCTTTTTTTTCATTTCTGATCGCTGATGCCATTTTCCGCAACTCCTCTAGTGCTGCGTAATATATAGACAAATAACTTCTATTTACTATGTTTTCTTAACATGACTTCTTTTGAAGAAAAGTTTTCGTCCTCGGAAAACCCGAAGCCCATCTCCTTTAGGCTTCTGGAATACTCTTTCTTCTGCTCCAGCTGAGGTACCTGCTAGCTTTAAATGATTTTAAAGTCTAGCGTCGAGCAATTTTTAATTTATCTTGTGCCTGTTTCCTGTCTCTTTTGTTGTGGGTTTTGGGATATTCTTTTTCAATGTCTCATAGGATATATTTTGTGCCTCTTCTTAGCGTTTCTCATTCCGGTATATATATATATATATATATATATATATATATATATATATATATATATATATATATATATATATATATATATATATATATATATATATATTATATATATATATTTGTAGCTTCATGATTGTATATAAATCACGGTGTGATAAAAATTTCATAACAAGAGCTATATGTTCCAAACGTACCAATGAACTGTCATGGCGGAGGTGGGTCATTGTCGAATCTAGTACACTTCCCCGCTCACGACGGGTAAAAACAGTACGACATCTCGGCAAGAGATTTATACCTCTTGATGGCTCAATGGTTTACGTCAACTGGAGTCGCTGAATAGGCTTTCGTCGCGGACTTCGTGTCCCCACGATTCCAATTCATTTATCACTTATATAAAATTCCTTCGGCGACAATTCTCCAACGGAGATATACCGAGGTAAGTGAATTTCGATATTAAGCGACATTTGTAGCTTCATGATTGTATATATATATATATATATATATATATATATATATATATATATATATATTTGTGTGTGTGTTTATAAATCTCTGTCAACTTCTTTTGTATTCAGTGTGAACTTGAAAATGTAGAATAAAACTACGAAAGTATTTCTTCAAAGTCCTGGTTTTCACACCTTCCGGCGTGGGACTTAGTGATATTCTCAAGCACCCGTTCCTTAATGCTGTATTAAGTTAAGTTAAGTATACGTTAGTTTAACCAGACCACTGAGCTGATTAACAGCTCTCCTAGGGCTGGCCTGAAGGATTAGACTTATTTTACGTGGCTAAGAACCAGTTGGTTACCTAGCAACGGGACCTACAGCTGTATTGTGAATCCGAACCACATTATACCGAGAAATGAATTTCTATCACCAGAAATAAATTCCTCTAATTCTTCATCAGCCGGTCGGAAACTCGAACTCGGGCGTAGCAGAGTGCTACCGAGAACTATACCGGCTCGTCCAACGAGGAACTTGGATATATATATATATATATATATATATATATATATATATATATATATATGTGTGTGTGTGTGTGTGTGTGTGTGTGTGTGTGTGTGTGTGTGTGTGTGTTTAAATTTATACAACTCTTTTAGCATTTATCTTGTGTCTGTTTTTTCACCTAGTTTTGTTTAAAGGATTGTTTAAATAGATTATTTTTCTTTCTCAAATTAGTGTTTTTACTTTAATAAGGAGTTCGTTTACACTATCTCGCTGAGTTACGTGCTTCCTTGTCTGGCAACATTTGCCCTTGTAAATTGTTTCACTACTTTCTAGGCAGTCATGTTAAAATACGAGCTTTGTTGGATAATTCAACAATATTTTCAAATAAATCTTGCAGTAATTCTATCAGGAAAACAATATTTAATTGAGGTTATTTCAATAGCGCTGATTTTTACTCTTTCTTTATTTGCTTTTGCTTATATTTCCTTTATAATTCCTGTCGGAAATGAAATTATGCTTAGTTCCCTTTGAAAATTTCAGGAAAAATGTGATTTCCATCCTTTCATATGCATCTATACCAAAATCAGCAACCGCTTAACCAGACTTTTATAGTTTTCCTTTTACTTTCTAAATAAGTGTACATGCACTTCATTCTTCCATGAAAACTTACGTAAGCGAAACATGCATATTCACACACAATTGATTTAAATCTCTAAATGAAACAAGATACATAACTTCACCTTTCAGTATTTTGATACTGTACAAATTTTTGTCATTTTCGAAAAGCGTGTTGCGCATTACTACAATAGGGTGTTAAGACAACTGCGTATGTTTTGCCGTCTCCAACATACGTAAAACAGTTTCCGAAAATACATAAACATCGCCAGTAACTTTCTTATTACTACAAAAGAGTTGTATGTTTTAGGGAACCCGTAACCTTCTGTGCCTTCATATAAACTTATTTCTGTTTCTAGCAAAAATATGTAACTATCCTTTCCTTAATTTATTTTGCTCTAACGTTTTTGTAGAATATATTTAATGTTAATACGACTCTAAATTTCTTCTAAATTTCTATCTTGACCCCTACCATTCTCCTTGAATATTTACATTTCATCTCCTTACTTGAATATTTTTTTTACTTCAAGTATTATTTTGTGAGATGTGGTAAATATTCTTTTATATTGTAGTCATTGATATATTAAGTACTGAATAACGTCCTTCCCGCAATGCTACTTTTAACAGCATTGACAATTTCTTTTGTGGCATTATTGAGAAGGAGTCTTTGATATGAATCTAAAATTGGAAAATGAAAAGTAGTGTTGTTAGGAAAATGACTGAATGAATTCATGATATCATAAGATTTGCATTGTAACAGTGACGATGAAAAGTATTTGTGAACACCTCAAACGCAGGTAAAATTTGATGTCTATGAAACAAGTCTAAGACTAAATCTATCCAGGGAGAAAACGGTATTTGATGATGTGGTCACAGAGATTTTTCACATTCACAATTGATCCTTGATCCCCTTTATCTGCCGAGATCAAACAGATTCGCTGAACAGCAGCACCAATATGCAGTAAATGTTGCTTCGTTGTCGAACTTCTCAGTTCCAGAGGTCCTTCATTCCTCACACAGTTTGACTGTGGAACAGCCTCCCTCAGGATGTCATGCAATTGGAATCTCCATTATAACGTAACAGTTTTGAACATAGTAAAAGAGACGAAAGATTGATATGTGAAAGATTTTTTGATGTGATCATCAGCGCAATCAGATAATCGCACTCAACAACTAGCCTTGTAGTGCAATGGAAGTACTAAACAGGTGTTGCAAACGACTAAGACCTTTTTATCCATTGCCATTTTAGTTCATCTAATTATATCTCTACCTTTCTCATGTAACAAACCCTCTCTCCTCGCTCTGAATAAGTAACTATTACGCTACTCGTAAAAAGCTTTTTCCATTCATTACTGTTTCAAGCTACTCACTTTTAATTCATTGTTATAAATGCGACTGACGCTTGCATTAAAAAAGTAATTCTGAATATATACGAGAGGGAATGAAACTTGTGAAGTAACTACCTACCACAAGGTTGAAACAAAATAAAAATCCTGATATTTACAAGACTACACTCCAGCTACTGTCTCATTCTAGCTTCTCCCGCAGATATTCTTACACACCTTTAACTGAAATATATTTGTGTACGAAATCACAAAATAGTGTTGTATGAAACGACCAAAGTGAAACACGTCATCCATGTGATCCGTTGATTTGCTATATTATTCGACAATTCTAATTTACATCGTTTAGCCTCTTAGACATGAAATATTATTTCTAAAGCACACCGCATTCTAAGTAACCACATGGTAGCTGCAAAACATTATAAAATAATGATGACATTATGACATACTGCATACAATATTATATGATTTAATAGAAAAATATGATGTTTTTATTTCCAGTTGCAAAGCTTTGATAGTGGATGAATGACTGATTCAAAAAACAATGAGTTAAAAAATACGAATATTAGTTAAATACTATCTAAAACAGTCTATATCCAGGCCAACATGATTTACAACTTTTCGTTCAAATGCAGCTCCTTTTGATCAAACAAAATATTCCATCCCCTTTATTTTTCGTTTTATGTTAGAAGTAAAGTATCCTAAAATTAATGTGCTCAGCAAAAGTACTTTTCCATGACGGTCACAGCATGGGCTCTGGATGCTGGCTCTGCCATCACGCCGAAAAATGAATGTTACAAACTCCACACGCCCTATTCGTTGCTCTTCCGGCTGCCTCTGCAAATTACATCACACATGAGAATTATTAAGGACTGTCGTGTAGACTTTGCGGGTTTTCTATATCAGTACTCAGATACTCTTCCTTTCTGATTTTTGGTGTTTTTTCTTCCTTCATTTAATATGGTATAATTTCCTACAGAAGATTTTAATTTATTCTTTTCGTAACATGCATATAGTAAATATCCAGGAAAAAATAGCGTAAACAATATAGAGCACTCAAATGGAAAGATTACATGGTAATCATGTTATTGCTTTTATTTTTTTTTACTTTTTGCTGATATTAGTCACTCCTTTTGCATTAATGCTATTATTATATTACCATTTCATAAACTTCACGATACTATACGAGTTTATTATTACGAAGTGACTATGGTTGCGGCCCTATAAATAGAGAGGAAAGTTCTGCTGATAAGTAGCCCTTTGTTGGCTGAGTCGGTTGAGGTTCAGACTGTCACTCGATGGGCCGGAGTTCAATTCCCCCGGCCGGCTGATGAAGAGTTAGAGGAATTTATTTCTGGTGATAAAAATTCATTTCTCGCTATAATGTGGTTCGGATTCCACAATAAGCTGTAGGTCCCGTTGCTAAGTAACCAATTGGTTCTTAGCCACGTAAAATAAGTCTAATCCTTCGGGCCAGCCCTAGGAGAGCTGTTAATCAGCTCAGTGGTCTGGTAAAACTAAGGTATGCTTAACTTTTTTTTTCTGCTGGTAATTACACCCCATGCGGATTAATAGCTATATGCGCTTATGACCTGTTACAGTGCAACGAAGCTAAAATCCGTAGCTAAATTCAGCTCTGTGGAATAGATGGGCCTTCAAGTGAGGGATACGATGATGCAAAATTTTTTAAGCAGTACAAACGAAGCTCACGTTCTGTAAAAAAATAAATAAATAATAATAATTCTTCCCATTCTCCTCTCATTGCAAGCAGAAAAGTAAATTCATAGCAGGAAACTAACTTGTACTGACATGTATCTAAGGCACCTTCTATATGATAAGCTATCGTTCATGAAAATGAGCTCCCAAGATGGTGATATTTTCCTGCTTTTAAGGGTACTACCAGTAATGTTCGTCTAGTGAAGCTCTAAAAGGAATAACTCAGTTACCAACGATCAAAGCTTCGAGCTTCACTTTATAACTTGATAGCAAATTACTACAAAGTTGCTTTTAGTAAAAAATTACAATATATTTCAAAGAAAAAATATTTAATTCATTATACTATAATAAAAGGTAACATTAACTCTTGGAAAATTACCAGAAACTCCTAATTTTTGCGATACGAATTTAATTAATACTGCACTGCATTAAGACTAAATATTGCATTAAGAGTTAATTTAATATTTATCATGAGAGTATTGCATTATTATATACTGTAACCCCTAAAACGTTTTACCTTCTAACATTTCATATATATGCTTCATGTAAAAAAAAAAAAAAACTCTGGCATCTGGTTTCAATGAATCTTCTACAATTTGTAATAAGTTATGAATAGTCATACAAAATATCAACAAAAACAAGAACCATAACCTAAAGTTAATACTTCAGGTTAGGTAAATAGTAATCTAGTAGCGTTCTTGATGTGGCAAAATCTTTGACTAGACAGTAATACATCAAATTCACTGGCAACTGTTACTCACATACTCTTTCCACATTGTCAACGCTTCATCTTCCTTTAGTCTTCGAAGCAGTATTCACTTACACGTCCATTGACATTTAATTATACACCACGCTCCTAGTTTTCTTCCCATATCACCACCTCATTTACCTTATTTTTCACTTGTTACGAAGAATATAATAACTCCATTTCTTATATCAGTAAATATTTGTTCTAACTGACCTCTCATCAAAGGAGAGCAAATAAATATCAAAAATAAAAACAATAAATAAATAGATATACAATCTTCTCAGTGCCATTAAAAGAATATATTCATTTGCTCCTATTTGCAATATTTTTATTTAGTATTTCCATCATAACTGGTTTTCCTAACAGCAAACAGCTCACGGAGTTTTCAAAATTACATTTCACAATTCTTTTTTTGAATCTGAATTATCCTTTCTATATACCCTCTCTCTCTCTCTCTGCTTCTAACAGACACAAAAGCATACAATCCTGCAAGTCCAAACACTATTATATTGCTTATAAATCATTTCATAATGTTCAAGATGCCTGTTTTACTCAGTAGAGAAAAAATTACAATAAATAAACTTTTCTGTCACCCTAGCTACAGAAAACCAAGGGGAAAAAGATAAGAAAACCTGTTTTTATCTAATTTTACCTATTTGCTGAGTTTCTGTCTGTCTGTCTGTCTGTCTGTCTGTCTCTCGTTATTTAATCTAGAAGAATTTTACCTTCATTCATCTTAACTTTATAAATACTTTGTTACATATTATGGTCTATTTCTAATACCAGTACATAATTATTCAAACCGCTATTCAAAAGAATTTTATTCATATATTAATGAGAAGCAAGTTCACTGAAAAACACTCAAGAACTTCTTGGTTGCTTTTTTTTCATAAAATATGAATACTGGTTACGGTTTTCAAGGAATTAACAAACTAAATACAAAAAATCTGCCAGTTCAGTCGTACATATGTAATGAGACATCGCGCCAGGAATGTGAAAGGAGCATGAATTATTTCTTGGTGACAGACAAGAACTCTAACCTATAAAGTAGATAGACGGAAGACGCTGAAAAGTCAGTGGACGGTGTAAAAGAAACTAATGCGCGACTATTAAGCATAATTATATCACGGAGTAGCAAAGGTACTTGGGGAAATACTGGTTATTGGAAATTACTGTAATACCAAGATATCTTGAGCTCCGGTCGCTGTTCAGTTTATTGATGTTTTGAATACGGCAACACAACAAAGCGAAATAGGAGTGAAAGATTTGTTGAGTTTATTCATGAAATTTGGGTTATAGATCAGAAACCACGACAGGAGGCCAAACATTACACAACTGATTGCGAAGATTGGAATCACTCACATCGAGTTGATTTTTAAAAAATTCTTTTGGGGGGATAGTATCTAAATTCAAATAGAAACACCACGAAGTCATGTGGATTTCCAGATCTTCCAGCATTCTGTCTTCAGTCTCTGGACATCAGAATTAATTGTAAATGAAACTATAATAGAGAGAGCGAAAGTGACAGATAACAGCCGAACAGTGGTTAGTAAAACAAGAAAAGTCAACAATAACCACCCCCCCAAAAAAAAAATAAATAATGATATGAGATACAGCTCTATGCCTTCTGATCCAATACTCTATATGCCAGTTGGAAAGTGTTAGAATACCATTGTCTTCTCGCAAACTAGTAAGAATTGATAATGTTTAATAAGCTCAGTGGTCTAGAAACCATTGTCTTCTCGCAAACTAGTAAGAATTAATAATGTTTAATCAGCTCAGTGGTCTGGTTAAACTAAGATATATATAACTATATATATCACTAACATGTTACTCACCGAAGATGACCAGGCATATATATATATATATATATATATATATATATATATATATATATATATATATATATATATATATATATATATATATATATATATATATATATATATATATATATATATATAATTCATAAATTCTATGAAGTATGAAGCAGACTTGGACAGCAATTTCAGAATTTTCTCTGTAACGTGCATACTTGTAATTCTTTTCTCGGCCTTTCTCTTTCCGTGAAGAGGACCTTGCTCGTAACCATACGCTTATACATAGGCCTGAGAAATACGTATAATTACAAAATATTGCGGGATAAGAGGAGGTTCCGGAATTCTGTGGGATTACTCAGTTAAGGCAATATTTATTCTTGAGCATGCATACTATTCTACTTTGTACACCGTACGTACTTTATTTCTTATTTGCGAAATGAAAAACCTTCTTCATAATAAAGATTTGCATTATGACCTGTTCACCTTCATGAAGTACAACATAGCCAACAATTATAGGAACATGATTCACTTAGTTTCTCTTCGGAGCAACAAAAATGCAATAGAAATAAGAACAACAGACCTCACAGTAGTTCCCAGTAATGCGTATAATATCTTAATATCCAAGAATTTGGCTTCACGGTTATCAATTTCAAACAAAGTTATTGACAAGTACTTAAACTGTGTATACAGCTAGAACTCACGCTTTGTTGGCTGCAGTCTGTCTCATAGGAAGTGGATGAATGAAGGACAGGGAAGGATCTAAGGGAGAAATCAGGAGGCAGAGGAACAACGGCACTAGCCAAGCAGAACACAGCCACCTATTTTATAATCGGATTCTGTGTATTTTTCTTAATTTGAGAAAAAGTATAAATACTACTTCATGCTACGTTTAACACATTCTCTCTCTCTCTCTCTCTCTCTCTCTCTCTCTCTCTCTCTCTCTCTCTCTCTCTCTCTCTCTCTGTACAAACTTGCAAAACGTCCGGGAAGTTAGGACAAGGGCTAAAATCGGGGCTGAAAATCAATCTCCTCCGTGAGCCAATAGGGGAATCTCAGGGAAGCATAGCGTATTTTTTGCATCTTTTCTGAAAACTGTATTCCAATCAAAATACTGATGCCTCTTTTCTTGGAAATTTATTCGTTCTCACCAAGTTTATGTACTACACGAACTGGCTGCATTCCCAAATCATGTTGGTCCTCACCAGAAGTACAGGCAGCAAGACTACATGAGTCGAAGGTTAGTTATTAAGTTCAAAGATGAGCTATTGTGTTGGAAGAGAACAAATGGAAAATACGAGAGGCAAAGGAAATGCTGTTGGAATTAACTCTGGTAAAGTAAAATTAATGTCGTAGATTGACTTAGGGATGCGGCTACCCCGCCGCTCACCTGTGAAGTTTACAATCAGCGAAAGTGAGCTCAGTAGTTATGTGGTGAGAAATAGCATATGGGTTCTATGTTATCAGGTAATGTTTTGATAACTTTTCATTCTTTAAATTCCTCGTTCATCATATTTGCAAGGGCAGACCTTCACCTTCCACCAAATTCAACGTTCAACATGAAGTAGAAGACACTTTACCCTTTAAAGGTATATTTGTAATCCACATTAAAGACACGAATTTATTTCAAAACAAAATAACATAAAACACATCCCCAAAAAATGACATTTACTTTTGTACATATGAAGGCTTTCATTTTGTTAGGATAATCATCAAACCTGAGCCCCCGATGACGAAACCATTTCTATTTGTGAGGACAATCGTTTGCCGATTGTTCCCTTGGTAGGTTGTTGCCTCCTTTCAAGTGTAATTTTTTTTTTTTTTTTTTTTGGAAGGAGTTGGCGTTTGTCTCGGTGACTTTGACAGCGTCAGTCAGGTCCAGGGAAGCAGCAAGTCAGGTTCTTTAACCTCTTTGGAGCAGAGAATCTGTTTCTCGGCAGTAGAGCAGCAGGGAGTCCTTTGGATGGGTGACAGGTATTGCCTACCTGTTGTCCTCGGCGGGAGGTGGAGCACCTCTTCATTTGTTAGTGTGACGTCTTCCCTGATGGCAGCATGAGGATGTTTCGATGGCACAACCGTTGTTGGTCATCTGTGTTAGGATTTGTTCCTTTAGCAGCAAAATGGCTGTCTCGACGACTCGATCGAGGTTATCTGCCTTGTGGATGTGTTCCTGTTCCGCAGCCAGTGGCTGTCTCGATGCCTCGACCGTGTTTGCCCGTTTGTCTGCTTCCTCGTTGACTTTGGTGACCGTCTCGACTACTCTGGAGTTTGTCTGTTTTTGTGTGTGCTGCTTGGGTGGTATTTATTTTACCTCTCTTGTATTTACTATGCTGCTTGATTTGTATTTATGCTGTAATACCTGTAATATTTATTTTATTGCTTATGTATTATTATGCTGACTATTTGAATTGTTTATTGGTTATTGAAGATTTAATTACGTGAGTCTTATGTTGCTGCCTGTTATTTGTAATGTTTATTTAATTGGTCATTTTAAGTGTTTCCTCTCCTGGACCTGACTCACTTGTATATAATGAAAATATTAGTATGTACAATAAATTAATCTTTAGGCTGTATTTTGTTTTGTTCTGCTTCTTCTTTGCTTGTCAACTTTTGTCAGCCATTCCAGCTTACTTGCATGTTTTAGTTTTGAACCTGCTGGTCTCTCAAAGACTAGACCGGTCATTGTACTATTCCAAGAATACCTTTTTAACTGTTTCAACTTCCATAACATTCGCTATATGCTATATCCAACCCTACTCTTCACAATGTTGTCTTATTTTGATAAAAATGGCTATGGGTGGCAAAAGCTCCCATTTTATCACGTCAGGTTTCTTTAAATGAGGAATCAAGGGACACCATGCTCACTTGAAATGATAAAAAATGTATTGTTAACTCTAAAGAGTGTCATTGCACCTTTTCTCTCTAGAAGGCTTGCACTCCTCTGCTTTGGTCCAATAGAACATAATCACAGTGCGACTTGATTTTTGTGCAGTTTCCTATTGACCTCCAGCTACCTTACTTTTCGCCTTTTACTTTAAGTGCATTCCATTTCATCCTTTTCTAGGTAAGTGTTCTACTTGCTCAACTTTAATTTTATCTTCCAATTCTCATTCAAGAATAAATTCTTCATACGAACCCTAAGAGTTTGAAATAATAGCAAGCGTTCTTGGTAAACTGCTTTAATAATAAAATATAAAAAAAAAGTTATTATAATTATAATAATATAATATTATAATTATTCAGCACGAATGCAAAGAGGAATGCTGATCTTTAAATGGACAATGCGCGAGAAGTGTTGGCCTGATTAGTGCTATTTAACCTCTTCGGAGTAAACCACGCTGAAAAAAATACTTAAAGGGACAGAAAAAGCAAAGCCTTACAAGAAGATTGGTTAGAAATGAGGAGGGATTTACTGTTTCAACGTCTATGATTATAAAGAAAAAAAGCAAAATTTATATATTTTCTGGTTGAGAATACCTGACATTTTGTTATTACAAGGAAATACAACAACAAATACTTGCCAGAAAAGCCTCTTAAAGCAATTAACGGTAACAGATCTCTTAAAGTTTAATCTAAAAGTGGATACTAGCATAATGTAACTTTTATTCATGGCAATTAGACGGAACTAAGCTCTGAAAAGTCCACATCACTTTAAATATATACTGTGCAATGGACACTCCGGGGAAAACGCGAATTACATCCGGTTACATGGAATGCTCAACGTCATAACGCAGTGGCGTTAATAAAAGACTTGCAGCTATTCTGTTTTCATGAAATTTGAAAATTAAATGTTTATAGTTTTCCTTACACACTTCCACTGAAAAAAAAAAGTGAAAGCTTTCTGAATCCATTAGAATTGTATTTGTTATATTTTGATTATTTTACATTACTGTTTACCGTTTTTAGATTATTTCTTTTCAACTATCGGATATTTCATATCCTAATCCCTCCTCAGTTACTATTACCAAATCCTACTAAATGTTATTTCTACCACCTTTTGATATAAGTCCTCCACGTTTTAAAGCGCTGAGAGTGTGGTGAAAATAGATGACTAAAAACTATGTAAAAATTTAAAAAGAAGAGAAATTATAACTCCAATTATATAAATGAGCAAAATGAGTATTTCAAAGAGCAGAATATCGAGAAAATACTATATTAATTTAGTGATATACGTACTAGTAATTGAATCCCTTTATATACTCTACATAATAATCAAGAAAACGAGAGAAAGTCTTTTTAGCATAAAGAGATCATCTTACTTGTGATAACAATGTAGCTTACGTAATATGATTTTTTTTTTTTGGGGCGGGGGCGGCTGAAGGCATTCAATTGTAATTCAGAGTCTACAGTGGAGTAATTCTAACCACTTGTTATTGTTTTTACTTTGGTTACCAGAACCCCGTAGGGCAGTTGAGCTCCACCTCACACAGTGCGCTTTGGGGTTACTAAACAGCGTTTCCAGCGCCCCATTGACCCCTGGCTGCACCCTATTTTTAGCATTTTACTTCACCTCCAATTCCAGCGCCTTTCTTCAGTCTTGCTGCCCAGCTTCTCCATTACTTCCCACCACCCTTTGTTGGCTTTTGAGCTTCAGACCGTCTTGATGGACCGGAGTTCAATTCCGCAGCCGGCTGATGAAGAGTTAGAGGAATTTATTTCTGGTGATAGAAATTCATTTCTCGCTATAATTTCCTAGCTGTAGGTCCCGTTGCTAGTACCACGTAAAAAAGTCTAATCCTTCCCAGCCCAGGAGAGCTGTTAATCAGCTCAGTGGTCTGAGTAAAACTAAGGTATACTTAATTTTTCCAATGTCCACCTTTAGATCCTTATGCCTCACCTCCCTTGTTTTATGGGTCTCTTAATCTTGCTGTCCAAGATCTCCAACTCTTTTGACCATCTTTAGCTCTGAATCAAATAAATCTAATCAACGTTCATGGAGTTACAGCTTAGAGGTAAATAACATACTCGCATATCTTAATAGTTATTATCTAATAAGTGGAAACTAGCATTATCTTGTGCATTGTAATTTAGAAATGAGGTTTTCATCACTACTTCTGTAAAAACTATTCGTCACTGGTTACGTCCAATTATAAAAAAGCTCACTTTCATAACGAAAGACCATGAGTATCCTTTTTATCCTATGAGTCCTTTCAGGTCGATTAATTATCAAGAGATAAAGGGAGAAGTCTAAACGTTCAAACTTTCCTCATTCTGTCAATTTCCTCTTCTGAAGTTGCTTTTAGACAAACTTGGGTCCTTGATCCTATTAGAGGCTGCACAGTTCAGAAACTTCGAAGGCAAAATTATGTCTCTCCATTATGACTAAATTATTCCTCGAGATCACTCACGCCAAAGCTCCCAATGTCGTGATGGAAGCCTTTTTTTTTAGCAACATCAAAACTACATATCTTGAATATGATTATGAAAGGACCGACTAATATCTAAGAGAGGCTAAATGTTTTTGTTCGTAGTTTTAGTTCAAGCTAAATGATGTGCTTACATACGCAAAAAAACGGACAATCGATGTCATATATATATATATATATATATATATATATATATATATATATATATATATATATATATATATATATATATATATATATATATATATATATATATATATATATATATATATATATATATATGTATATATATATATATATATATATATATATATATATATATATATATATATATATATATATATATATATATATATATATATATATATATTGTGTGTGTGTGTTTCTGACTTACATGAGAATCGAACCCCAGTCTCTCATATGAGAGGCCAGGGCACAGCCAATTGACACACACTCTTATGCGTGTCTGTCTGTGTGCCCGTGTGGTTCCAGTTACAACATACTCGTATATAGGTTTTTATCTAAAAAAACATATTCATGGAAAGCCTATAAGGTAATTATATATCTTTCCGATAGCTTGAGTTCACTGTCGCAAAATGCATGAAAACTTACTGGCGACTATGTATAACCTTATGATTAATACAAAAGAAAAGTTAATTAACAATTGACGAAGCTGCAATCCGGTAATTCAACAAAAGCACAAGTTTAAACAACGAAGATGAGGTTTTGACCATTCCCTCTCTCTCTCTCTCTCTCTCTCTCTCTCTCTCTCTGTCAGCAGAATTGGAATGCTTAAATTCGATGGTCTCTCGCCAAAAAATGGCCCTCCTGTTCAGCGCTACGCTGATTGTTAAATTAGGCCAGGTAAATTTAACAGAACACTATTCTAGGCAAATGTATAATTTAGTGGCAGATGAAATATATACCTGAATCAGATTAACCTGAGGAACTCTCCCCAAAAAATAAAATTGTACAAGGACTCCTCAGAAGAAAATGAGCACTTTCTTTTTCTTTTTTAATCAAGTTAGTACTCTTTTTTTCAGATACCTACTTTCAATTCATCAAAGGTTTTCGCATCTACAAAAGTATAGTGAGCGCTTTGCTCTAGCATCATAAAGAGAAAAAAATTATTTTTTTTATAACTTTTAATTGTATTTGGAAAGGTATTGAACTCACGGTCACCAAAAAGAAGAATTACAATTAAATTCCATAAAAAATTGTTTTGAAAGATTAGTCAAAAGTTTTATCACATAAGTAAGTTTCGTCATTAGCTTTTGTAGGTACTTCTTGAGACGTCACAACGAGTAGACTATTTCAGACACAAACGGAGGCGAAATGATTTCGTCGAGTAAAAGAGGTGAGCAAGTGATTTATTTTTTCTAGAAGACTTTATTTTTTATCAGAATTTATGGGAAAATGATTACGTATTACTGTCTTAGTATATCACAGAAAAGCCTTGCTGTAGCTGAATGAAGCCTCGATTTCTAATACCATAATCAGATAAACTTCATATGGTTAGTTTGAAAAAATAAGTCATAGGAATATAACGAATAATGGGAAGGCTTAATTTGAGAGGAACCACACATCTCCTTCTAGGGCTTATAGATAAAATGAGCCAGGAAGTAATTGAATTTCAGTTTTTTTTTTTTTCAAAAATTAACGGGTCAATATTCAGCCCTAAATTGTTACTAGTATCCAGTTACGAAAATGCTTTACAGCCGGAGTAGAAGATTCATTCCAGAAATTTATTTTCTCCAAATACTGTGGGATAGAGAAAAGAAGAAATACTCTCGACAATATATAAAGCACTTAAATAGGTTTCATCCCTCGATATTAATCATCACAGAAGCAATTAACTTGTGAGTGATTTTGTAGTACATTCTTTTCGAGGAACTTTCAGTTATATGACGAGATTAAAAAATAGTTTCATTCTCTAAAAATGTGTTGAAAAACAATTTTGATGAAACTTTTGTTGCCCTCGGAAACGGTTAGTTATCAATAATACTACGATAAAGAAAGTCAGGAGCATCAGTCGTATATAATTTGATGTCCCTTAAATTGTTCATTATTATACAAAAAAGATGTTGGGAAAAATAGTCATTGGTGTTACCTTTTCAGAGGAAGAACGGTTAAAACTTGCAATTCTCGTCTGGCAGGAATTTATTAGGAAAAATTCAGCATAATAGTTATGAACATCTGAATACTTATTTAACTTCTTGTCAATTTTGGAGTTGGCACTGGTGGCTTGTAACCTTACACACGACCAAGTTAATATTTTTAATAAAATAAATAATTAACGGAGAGGAAAAAACAATTCATAAGACTAGTGAATATTTTTGCTACATAGCCACGTCCAGTCACACTCTGCAGAAAGATACACACATACACACTCACACACACACACACACACACACACACACACACACACATATATATATATATATATATATATATATATATATATATATATATATATATATATATATATATATATATATATATATATATATATATATATATATATTATCAGATGATATATCCCTCCTCATGTAGATGCCAGTGCATCATTAATTTTGAAATGCAGTTTGCTGTTCATTTGACTGTTTGGGCCGGGAAAAAATTGGCGGGCGAGGACGAAACCAAGCGTACTTTGAACCAGATCGTAGCTGTTAGCACCAGTGTGTAGAAGATAGGCCTCCCTTTCCCACTCAATCGCCTGATCAGGGGAACAATGGGATCCCCTTTTCACCCCCATCACGTGATGTGGGAGTAGTTAGTGCCTGGGAAAGGTCAATAGGGTTATTAGGGCTAGTGGCCAGGTAGGACCTTGACCTTTAAGTACTTAACATTTAAGGATCCTTTCCCTCTGTTCTAGTTGCTGGCTGTATGACTCTTTGCAGGGGATATCGGCCTAAATTTTGAAGACCCAGCCAGCTGCCGCTGTCTGGAAGATGGTCAGAGACTTCCTTGGCTCCGTTCTGAACGCATGTCTGGCGTCTTCATCTCCGCTCCATGCTGGCTGAAATATTTCCAACGAATGGCTGATCGATTGTTGGCACCTGCAATTGTTAGACAAGGTTCATGCATTGCAAATAGTCAGTAAGCCAGCACTTTTTCTCCTCCCTGAACCCCTTAAATTTCCCATTCCTTTAAACTTTAATTCCTTCCTCCACAAAGCATTTTTCCTTTGTTAAGTGTCCTGCTTCGGCCTCCCGTAAATCGTCCTTAACATGCCTTGAATTCCAGTAAAAGATCCAGTGATAAATATCCAGTTATCCCTTCCCAGTGCAACTTAAGGGCAAATTAGTCTAAGTGATAGCCTACAAGTGTTGAAGTCTTCCCTTTGTGTGACGGCAAGCACATGTTCATTGTACCTGAGCCCAAATCCATTAATATTCAAAGACTGTGATTACGTGATTCCTTATAATTATCTTCTGGGCTACGTAATGTTTAGTATTTAAGAACGTGCAGTTGTGTAATATTTATAGGGAGATATCATTTCTCTCAGTGTGTGCAGTGCTAATTCATAACCTCTCTTACAGGGGAGATAACGTCTGCTCCGTTGCCAATCTGTGTCCGTTCAGTCTGACTGCCATGCAAATTTCGAAACCCTTCCTAGTCGCAGCCCGATTGCCGAATTCTGTTGTTGGCCCAACAGAACATTTACATTACTGATTCCATCATCCTGGAGTTCCACTTCCTTATGAATTACCCTAAGAGACTATTTAATGTGATTTCAACTTAACAGCATTATTATTATAACCGGGGATGATTGTACCTTGGCCCCTCCATATTGAATTTGCTTGCTTGCCAATGTCTGCATTATTGCTCACTGTATATAATTAATGAGCCTGCCTATTGGTTACAATTTGCATTCTGTTTTGTCTCCTTGCATAATTGCCTAGTCTCTGTAAATAAACTCCTTTTAATTGTAAAAGAAGTCTAATTTCAAATGGCGACCTTCATCATTTACTTGTAAATCCAGGAAATCTAAGGTGAGTTTCAAATAACTTTTCTTTTGTTCATAAACTCAGGCCCACTTGGTTCCTTGGCAGTAATAATTAAAAATTTGTTCCAATTCTCTCCTCAACCAAGACCCCAGTTTATGACAGTGATGACAACTTGCCAGGATCTAGTCACATAGCGCTAATTAGCCTCGCTATTAAGCTAGACTAGGAAAAAACCAGGAATAATCAATCATTTTAATTCACGGTGATCATTTCATTATTTAAACGGCACAGAAGCGATTGGAGCAGTGACCGTTGGTAAAAAGGGTATTTGCATGTTTTTAACATTAAGGAAATAAGAGAAGTGTGATATTAATATTCTGTTAAAGAAAAGAAACATTTGCTGTTAGGAGTTATGCAAAACGTAAGCAATAATGCATAGGGTTTTAAGCTAGCGAAACAGAGAGGTAGGAGCAAATTGTCCACCCGCAAATTTCCAGGTAGGGACAGGGTGTGAGGTTGCCACTTAGAGGAATTAGGGAGTGTGTAGTTAGAGAATTTTGCATGTGTGAGCGCTGAGAGTTTATTTCGGAATATTTACGGACGAGAAAGTGTACAATTTCTCGATCAGTGATAAATTTTCATATAACTAGTAGCTTACAGGAAACCGTGTAGAGGTCTCTGGCATTTACACAGCGAGCCAGAAATGGTTCTGTTCAAATTGGCGCATACGTGGATCGTCCCAGTGTTGGAGAAATAAAAACATTTCCAAGCATATTAGAAGTAAAGTAAAGTAAAGACATTGTTGATGGTTTAATGTTAAAAGATTCATCTTTTCATCCCTAAAACCTAAATTTATTGAAGAAAGAGTGTTTTCCGTTCAATTTTGCTTCCCGTGCTTTGTCTGACCAGCTGTTTCCCACAAGCGAAGCAGTCCCACAACGTTCGTTCAAGGAACGAATCTTCCTTCCTGTGTGCCTTAACGTAACCCGGGTAAATCTTTGAAACAATTTGAAAACCCTTTGCTTACCATATCACGGCTCTTGATGATACGAGGCGATAAAAATTACGTAAATACTCAAAGTTCATTGCAAAAGAAGCCTTAACTTAACGTAATTCCGCAAAAATACTTTATTTTCTCTTAAGCATAAAGGAAAATCACTTTAAAATTTCATAACAAGTATGTTCCATTACACAACACTCACCTAGAGAGAGAGAGAGAGAGAGAGAGAGAGAGAGAGATTTTTTTTTCTTCCCTCGTTTATCCTTTCACCTTAACATGGGACAGACATAATTTATTTACGAGTTTGAGAACCAACTCACAAATCATAAAAGCAAATACAAAGAATTCTCTTTAAAATACTCAAGCTGAAATTTCAAATTCATTACCCATCAAAATTTTATCATATACAGTGCGTGAAGTTTATGAGCACTTGTGTTTAGCAAATAATTGCGCATAACTGCTTTTCCTTTCAAATGCTTCAGCCCAGATAATTTATTGTACGCTATAAAGCGCACATACACCTATCTTGTTACATGTCGTTCAACTGGAGTGCATGAGTTGGGTATATCTTATCTTAGACCTGCTTATACTGAAAGTACTAAACCGTATAATGAGTGCATTTCTCGTATCCTACCTGTCCTCATGTTAGGCAGTGACCTCTAGTTCTTATAACTAGCCACCACTCAGATCAAATCCAGTTTCCATTTCTCTTAGTGCCACTAATCTGCGGCACTGCTAAGCACCCACTTACTGACTGAAGCATTTATCTTTCTCCTTTCACTTTCCTTTTCTCTTCCCTTTTGGCTGGAGTCTCTCATTTACCTTTTACTCCCTACTTACCTTTTGCTCAGGCAGAGTACCTCACCTTCAGTGCCAATTCATGCACTGACATTTTTGCATTGCTCCACGGAGAGCACTGGCACCACAGTGCCACCCAACCAAATTAGCCTCTTATAAGCCATTGCACCTGTATTGAAGAAACAGAGTGCCATACAACCAGTGTTTCTGCCCATAAGGACCTCAGCTCCTTCAGGAACACCCCATTAACAGTGCATCCGCCCATATGGACCATAGAGCCTTCAGGAGCACTTCCATTTACTAGCGTATCCGCCCATAAGGACTCAGACTTCCTTCAGGAATGCTTTCCCGTAGTCTGACCTTCGCAAGGCACACTCATCCACAGTGCCACCTCATTTAAAGGTGCCACTCACTGAAGTGCCAATAATCTAAGGACACTTCCTCATCGTCACAAACCCTTTTCCTCCAGGAACACTGAGTTAATTCACTCAGCACCCCTTTCCCATCAGCAACATGTCAACCAAGGAGCACCAATATTTCAGGAATATAGGGAAGGAGGGCAGTCTTTCCAGCCAGGCCCTTCAAAGGTTTTTAAAGGAACAGATTGCTGAGAAGAGAAAGTATGAAGAAGAACAAAGAAAGCAAGAAGAAGAAAGAGAGGAGCGGAGAAGGCAGCAAGAAGCTGAGCAGCAGAGAGAAGAAGAAGAAAGAGAAGAATGGAGGAGACAGCATGAGCTAGCCCTCAAGGACAGGGAGCTCAAGTTGGAGAGAGCCAAGAAGGAAAGCACAGAAGCTTTAGCAGCACAACAAGCCTCTAGCCCCACTCCATCTGCACTAAATACCTCTCTGTCGACAGTCAATAACCGTGTGGGAAAATGGACTGAAGACGAGCTGGAACAATGGCTCAAAGAGATCGAATTCCTCTTCGAGACCTATGATGTCAGTCTGGCTGAGAGGGCATTACTGCTTACCAAGCACCTAGACGGGAAGGCTAAGGCTGCCCACCGAGCCCTGGAAAGAGCTCAACAAGGGGACGTGGCTGCCGTCCATGAGGCCATCGCTAAGGCGTATGAAATAACCTCTGAGAGGTGGAGACAACACTTCCAAGTTATGGCTAAGAACGTCAGCTGGTCCTGGACCGAATGGGTCTGTCACAAGACCCAAGCTGGGACCCGCTGGTTTGAGTCTATGCGGTGCGACACCTTTGAGGATTTATTCAACAGGACCATGCTGGAGGACCTCTTCCAGTGTGCACCCGGGCCTCTGGCTGTGTATCTTAGTGATAAGCAGCCAGCCACCCTCAAGGAAGCCTGCTGCTTAGCTCATGCTTGGGAGACATACAACCCCTCCCACAGCACCTTTCAGCACAAAATAGTGCCACCGAGACACCTCTCGGGTTTCAATCACTCACGGAACGGACCGCCTAATAAACCTCCATGCCTCATCTGTAAAAAGTACAGCCATGCTGAAGCAGAGTGCCACTACAAAGATAACAATCAACAAGGCAACAACTCTCGGCAGCCTACCAATGACCGTCAGTCTTCCTCTCCGCCTAATTCAACACCGTCTTCCCAGCACACCGGCACTGCCAGGAGATCAACCTATCACAGGGGCCCCTGCCGAGACTGTGGAGCTTCAGGACACTCTCTTCTGGGTTTCCTGCATGCCCAAAACATGTGGTCACGCCCAGGCACGTCAACATGATTAGTGCCACAGCCTCCTTAGCTGAGCCACCAGAGAGAACTCACCCTGAGAGGGTCTGGACACAGTCTGTCTCAGTGGCTTCTCTGGATGGTTCCACCCCACCAGTGCACCTGCCAACTACTGCCGACACTGGCTCAGATCGACCGGGCCCAAGTCCCAGCCAGTGCCAAGGTAGAGGAGCACACCAAGTGGACCGTTACCTGGGTCACACCCCTGGGTCCCCTTCACCTGGTCTGACACCACAGTCCCTGACCGTCCCCACAGCACTTGCCAGTGCCAGCTGATCACCTATCTCAGCTGGAAGCTCCCGCCCAAATTCCCGTGCCTTGGCCTGAGTTGTCAAGTGCTGGATCCCGAACATGACCCAGATCCTCCTACGGACGAGATCCATCAAACCTCACAACCATGATCATTGCTCAGTGCGAACCACTCTGACCCCTGATGTTTCTTCTTCCCACACTCTTCCACCTGCCGAACCCCTTCTGGCGCCCTGACACACCTCTTTTCTGGTCGACCAGCTGTCCGCCAGGACGCAGACGCTTACCTTCCCATTCGGTTGTTGCAGCAGCCGAAGCAGGAGACCAGCCCGTATCCCCGAGGCTGCCCCTTCCTGGCCTCCTGGCCGTTTCTTCAGAGTCAGATCTCATCGCCCCCCAGGAATGGCCAGACCCTGGAGGCCCCGAAGAAGAAGAAGGGGTGGAAGAGATCCTCATAGCGAATCAGGGCCATAAACTCTCTTGGCACTCGTGCCCATTGGCACAGTGCAGCTTCCATCTCAGAGCGATCCTGGCACCTGCCCAGAGGAGGTAGCCTGTGTGACCTCTGATCCCATAGCATTGACCATTAACCACGTAGGCCTTGTACTAAAACCAAGAGGCCAACTAACCTCCTTCCAACACTCCAGACTCAAACTGCTACATTACTTAATCCCAATTAATCACGCCACCCTTCACCGTTATTTATGTGTCCATATGTTGCATGTTAATCGTAGCCCCTGCGTTGTGCCAATCATAATTCATTCGCTTTGTCTGAGTGCCAATCGTTAAGTGCCAGAGTCGTGGGATAGTAGGTTAGGTTAGGTGTTTTCCATGTGTGTTTGCCTGCCGTAGATTTCTCCTGTCGTCAGCGACAGTTAGCCAAAGCTATACCCTTTAAGTAGGTTAATCCTGTAAATTAGCCAATTCAGAACCCCTCTTAGCAGTTGGCCGCTGTGCATAGAAATAATGCCATTTTTATGGAATGTTATACATATATATAAGGTGATGTTCCAGAAAAATTTGAGTGACCTGGATGATTATTTTGGATTTTATAAAAAATAAAAAATAAATAAAAAATTTAAAATGATTCACCCCCTTCATTTTTAGAGCTATTGCAATGCGGCTTCATACACAGAAAGTATATCACAGTATGAAAAAAATAATGGGAAGAGTTTTTCTCCTTTTACTTTTTTTTTTGGATGGGTTGCCGAGGATTTTCCCCTTTGTATAATTTGATTATCACTGGTTCTTTCAACCTAAGAAAAATCTAGACCAGGACAAATATTCGTCTTTCCAGGATGCTTTCCAATGGTATATTTAACTTTTAAAATTGGCCTAAAAATAAAAATGTAGTTGTCGTTTGAAGTGCAAAAAGTGAAAACTGAGAAAAACGACCGTAAAGATCAACAAGTGGTTTTTTTGGCACTCATGGAAAAAACTTACCTTAGAGCATTATTTTGCTGATTTCTGGCTCCAGGTCACCCTGGCCCTTCTATAAAAGGGGTATTATATCCTCGAGGGTATCATCGCCACCAGACTCATTGTTGCCTTGTTTGAAACTAAGAGACTAGAAGTTTAGCAGCTACCAGGCTGATATTCTTGACTCATTTTCAGTTGTTTTTTTCACTTGTTTGGTCTTTTTGGTCTTTGGAGTTTGATTTTCAAGCCTTTTTGTCTCTGAATGAAGAACTTCGTCTATACTTTCACTTGTGCAAACAGATGTCCATCTCAGCCAAAGTTGTGTCCTGGCATTTCCAATATTTATCTCACTCAATTGATGGTGCTGAGATTTCCCATGGCTAATTCGTTTGTGACACTAACTGTAAACCTACACGATTGGCACTTCATTAAAACATCAGTATCCCATCTATTGGCAGAGAATTCGACCTGAACTTTACCCCTGCAATTTCCTACCTTGCACCTAATACCCGACACTATTTTATCTAACTGAGATTTGAATAATGAACATGTCATCATATACTCCCTTTTCATCATCCTTTATTCATTTCATCATCTGTGAGCGTATTTTTGAAGGTGAAAGTATATAGATTGTGTTTAGAGTTACTGGATGTAAAAAGACAGCAAAACACCGTAGCGAAAAAATTCATGAGTAAAAGTGTTCCACCACCCGCTTTCAACGTATGGTGGCAACCCTGTCTCCTACCACGCATTCACCAAGGAACAAGATTGTTGTTACCAGACACTGCCAGACATAGGAGATAAGGTGATATAAAAATCAAAATAATGAATAAATTAGGCGAATAAAGAAAAAATGACAATAGTCATTAGGAGCCAAACGTCAGCCCTACCTCACCGTGTGGGTTAGGCCCAAAACCCCATCAATTTTAATATTTCCTTTGGTCACGTGATAACGAAGGTGTTGCTCATGTCTTACAGCCATTTAACCATTTTTTTAAATTTCAAAAATATTCTTAAAAATCTAGTTAAGTGGTTCCTTTAGATGTTTAGATGTTGCAGTGCCACAATACACTTTATGTAGGGTCACTGGCTGTCATTCGGGAGGAATTAGCTAAGACCCTCACAC
>NC_089781.1:64345850-64368350 GCF_040412425.1 Macrobrachium rosenbergii | reverse complement strand
AGTTGTTTTATATTGTAACAATATAATTCGCAGAAATTTTATTGAATATACTTTTATTAAATATCACGGTGACTTAGTGAATGTAAGCCAGGGTATGTACAAACTAGACGCATTTGTTGTTAAGGAGATTTGTAAGATTTTTTCTTTTTAATCACCTGTTGAGCTGTTCTATACCTGCTGTACTAGTTTTAACCTGATCTTGGATATTTATGTTTACAATTTTTAAACTTTCATGTTTACTTTGTTAGATATCCTCCGTGTTTTTAGCATTGTACCTCGAAAATGTGTTGAAAGAACGCGAAAGTGCTTTGTACTTATTCTTTTAATTTTCCTGTGGCCTTTCGTAGGAAGCATTTCGAACTCTAATATTAAATATAATGTAGCTCTGGTAGATAAAATAAACAGTACAACTATTAATTTTAAGTTTAAAATGATTAGCTTTGATATTGTATCGCTATTTACAAAGGTACCTATAGATAACTTGCTTGATTATTTATCAGAATGTTTAAATAATTATGATTTACCCTTGTCCACCCATAACATTTTAGAACGGGTTAAGCTTTGCATTTGTGATTCGGTTTTTACTTTTGATGAAAAATTTTATACACAAAAATTTGGTATGGCAATGGGAAATCCTCTTTCGCCTGTTTTAAGTAATTTATACATGGAATATTTTGAAACTAGATTTTTACCTAATATTTTACCATATGGTGTTCTGTGATTTAGATTTGTAGATGATATTGTTTGTATATGTCCTCTAACCGAAAATGTGAATACATTTCTTTTCAAACTGAACAATTTAGTACCTTCTATTAATTTTACTTATGAAGAAGAACATGACGGTTGTCTCTCACTTTTAGATGTAAATGTTCACCGCACAGTAAATGGTTTTAAATACTCAGTTTATAGGAAACCTACAAATGTGAATTCATACATCCATTATTACTCTAATCATAGCAATCAAGTAAAGAAGGCCACTTTTTCTTCCATGTTTTTAAGAACTTCACGTATCTGTAGTCCCGAATTTCTTCAGGAAGAGTTTGAAAATATTTTTAACATATCAGAAAAATTAAAATACCCCAAATATTTTGTTGAATATGCTTTGCAAAAAGGACAAAAAACTCTGTATTCAGGAACTATCAGAATAGTTTTTAACAATCAAAATGTACTTATTTTACCATGTAATTATCTCCTATGTAGGGTTCAAAATTTTTGCTAGAATTTTAATATTAATGTTGTTTTGAATAATATGTTAATAAGGAATTCTCCCAGAGTTTCTCAGGGCTACCTTTACAGGGCTCCTTGCATGAATTGCAAGTCTTTTTATATAGGACAATCTGGGAAGGGACTGGAGACAAGAATTAAACAACAACAGATATAGTGTGAGAACAGGACAAATGTCGATTGCTTTATTTTTACACATTCATAATTTTAATCATATGATTCATTGGGAGGGAGCAAAAGTTGTATATTGTAACAATATAACCCGTAGAAATGTTATTGAATCTGCTTTTGTTAAATATCACGGTGACTTACTGAATGTAAGCCAGGGTATGTACAAACTACTGTGCATTTCAGTGTCGTGTCTAATAGATTTTCGTCGATAAAATCTTACCAAAGAATCGGATATGGACCGTATTTTGGAAATAGCTATTTGAAGCCACAGCCTAATTGGCGAAAATATGCAGTGATGTCCAATGTGGATGATTAAGGCACTTTTCAGAGTAAATCAAAGAAATTTAAATGGAAACTTAACTAAATTTAGTAAGCACCCAGAGAAAGGCTAGTTGTGACGTAAACTATGACATCAGACGTAATAGCAGGGTTCCCAGTAGTATGTTAATGATTGTAGAAACACAAATATTTTACCATCTTGTACAGTACGCAATACCTTGGGTAGGATATGCGATAATTATCAAAATTCTATTTTCTCTATTTCCATCGAAAGTTCTTCACTTATGGTCTACTCAAAGTGCAAGACCTTGATTCACACAAGGCTGGCTTAATCTTAAACGAACAACAGCATATCCTTTTACATAACTTTATATTACAATAATTGTTTTGTTTATTTCATATTTCCTTCAATTTCAATAAAGTTCAGTATAATCAATGGATTACTGGATTGTAAAATTTAGGGCATAGACCAAGAGCTTGAACTATGAGTTAAGAATTTCATTCAGCACTACAATGTAGTTATGATTAAATGAAATATATAATCATAATAACTGAAAATTGAAATAATGAGTAATTAAAAAAACTGATGAAATAGAGACTCACTGATAACCACTGAAAACCTGAAAGAATGAGTGTCAGTTCCAAAATAAATAAATAGATCAAACCTATAAATACATAAAAACTGAACACAGAGGGGACACAAATAAAATAATGAAGGGAATAGTGTGCTATACAAACTGACCCTGTGGATTTATTATGGGACTGATCACGCATTAAGGAAGTTAAAGTTAAAACCCTTGCATTATAATATATACATTCATTTAGCAGGACTAAGCAGGTACACGTAAAACCATAACTTTGAGAGACAATATGAAGCAACAGAAACTTCAGGTAACGATGAGTGTTTTCAAATAGAGTATTAGAGTAAAACTTGGTGCATATTTAAGTTAAAGAAAACGTGAATTGCGCCATGGAACTGTATTACACAATGAATATTTTCATTTGATACACATTCCCTTATTGTACTCTGCTTAGAGACATGACTCATCAAAAAGATGGGAGGGAGAGAGAGAGAGAGAGAGAGAGAGAGAGAGAGAGAGAGAGAGAGAGAGTATGCAGGGTAGGTGTTTGAGTGTGAAACAATATAAGAATTCCAAATACTATACTATTACTACTACTACAACATCTGAGATTCAGTCAGATACTTGAAACCTCATAACAATAATATTAAGACTGAATACTCTAAAGGTACAGTGATCTCTTAAAACTTGCTTAACACTTGAAAAATCAATCTAAATTTATCAAGTTATGGGTGAGGTAACAACTGATAAGCTATAAACAGACTAGGGGAAAAAGGGCAACACTCCATCAAATACCATAAATGTTTCCCTGGTTCTACTTCACTTTGATAAAGGAGAACTAGTCAGATATATCACTTACCTTGAATACACACACAAAAAGTCAAAATGAAACACTGTGCTTTTAAAACTTTAAACAGACAAATGTATTTCTAAGCTCAAAAGTTATAAGTAGAGTTCACAATCTCAAAAAGATTTACTATTACTTGACAACAGTGTAAGATTTAAGCATTTCTTAACCAAGATTAACTCACAAAACTTTAATTTATTAAGAAATCTATTTAATTAAGCAAAATTCAAATGACTAACACTCACTCCAGATTATAATGTAAATCTTAATCATTGAAATTAACACAAATGTTCACTGAAATCTTAATAATTGAAATCAACATAAGTATTCACTGAAATCTCAATGAAACCAGCACCAACAAAACACTAATTAATCACCAACACAAACTTTGGGAAACACTGAAATTATAAACACATGAGCATATGATAATAATAAGAAAACACAGGCACATAAGAAAGTAATATGCAGAAATATATATACCAACAGCAATTTCACCAAGACAAAACATGTTTAAAGATTATATCAATCTTTCAAAAGATTACCTTCACTTTTAAAAAGATAAACTCACGTCTTACTAAAATCACAACTATCTTTCACCAAGACAACACTTCAGTTTTAAACATGATACAACACAAGTAAATAAGCTCATTACCTTACTCCATTTTGTAATCTATAAAACACACTTTTTCACAATGGCTGTAGAACACAAATGTTTTAAACCATTCTCAAAAAATATTATATCTCGTGGGAGAGTTTTACAAAACTTATATATCTAGGAGAGTAACCACAGTTTTACACCCTTCTATATGAACAATAACTGAGAGAGAGAGAGAGAGAGAGAGAGAGAGAGAGAGAGAGAGAGAGAGAGAGAGAGAGAGAGAGAGATCTTATTAATACCAGGCCCCTTATCAGACTAACTGTTTCCGTTCACCAATTCTGCTTTTATCCTCAAACCTGGGTTGCCAGTTAGTCACTTCAAATCTTAGAATAACCTGAGTCCCTTCTCCTACATTCTAGAATACCCAGAATACAGAATTCCTTCTTCTACCTTCCTCTACAAACAGAATATATGAAATACAGAATAAGCACAGCATTCTTTGGCTTGGAAAGGAAATATGTTTGGCCCTTTATCTAAATGATTGGCAGATCACTTCCTGGCGGACACTTGTCCAAACAAAGGCCAATTTGCGAGCGATCTGCAGCCCAAAAAACCCTGTCCACCCTTGTCAGTTCTCTTATCTCTCCTCGGACAGATACGTGCTCAGCTGAGCAAACAGCAAACAGGATGTACTTATCTGAACTGGTTAACAAAATATCTCTCTACCGACTCTGAAACTTTAATTCCCACGAAACATGGTCCGTTATGAACACAAAAGAATATCTAGCATTTATAAGCATTGCACAATATTTACTTACAGTATAAAGTCACCTCATTACACCTCACAACATATGAAATAGCTATAAGAAAAAAAACATCAAAATCATATAAAATACATCAAAAACACAGAACAAATATTACTTTTACAGAATGGTTATATATTGTAATATCATATTATAATATATATATATATATATATATATATATATATATATATATATATATATATATATATATATATATATATATATATATATATATATATATGTATATATATGTATATATATAACCTTTCCTCTTAAGGAAGAGGGATGAACATAACTGTATATATCAAGCTTTTTCAGTTAATAGCTCTTCTACAAATTGAAACTTTCTGCCTGCCTCTGTTTATCATGAATTCCTTTATACTTCCTACTATGAAAGACATTAAATTCTTTTTCTTCTAACTGAAAAAGCTTGATATATATACAGTTATGTTCATCCCTCTTCCTTAAGAGCAAAAAATTATATATATATATATATATATATATATATATATATATATATATATATATATATATATATATATATATATATATATATGTATGTATGTATAAAAACCTCTCCTCTTAAGGAAGAGGGATGAACATAACTATATATATCAAGCTTTTTTCAGTTAGAAGAAAAAGAATTTAATGTCTTTCATATCAGGAAGTATAAAGGAATTCATGATAAACAGAGGTGGGCAGAAAGTTTCAATTTGTAGAAGAGCTAATAAAATGAAAGACTGTTCCAATCTTAAGTTCATGGTGAATTCCACTTTGTAATTAATGACAGAAGAAATGGAAATGAGCAACGGTTCATAAATCAATCAGATATTTCAAAGAAACAAATAATAAATCTTCCTGAGAGTAAACTTGTGTATATACAGTATATATATGAATATACATTAATATAAAAGTGTCAATAAGCATTAATCTTTATCAATATCTGGAACATAATAAAATGCCGTAGTAAGATAATTGTACGTATCGTGTCTGGCTCTCGCAAAAAGAAGAAAAAAAACAAAAAACAAAAAGCTGAACTTGTGTCTATAAAATACCAGTAATTACTCGGATTAATGAAAAAAAAAGTTGTACATTAAGAGTGTTTTCCACAAGAATAATGAGAATCATTAGAGCATGATAATTACTCCCATCCTACAAAAGAAAAAAAATTTTATGGAGCCGTTTTTATTCTTAATTTGTGCGGATATCATCGGGGGTGGAAATAGGTTTTTTTCTAAGTTTTACACATTTTTAAAAAACTTATTAAGGAGTGGAATTTAGGGAACATGCTAAGGGATAATAAATAAATAGGTATAACAGCAGCACCAGAGGTTAATCTTCACTTTCCATTTTCTTTGAGTTAGTTTTTAACATTTAGTTATGCTTTGATAAAAGAAAATACGCATTTGTACGCTTAATACACAGTAATTTGCTTGAATGAATGAAAATTATTGGTTTCGAAAATTCTCTCTCTCTCTCTCTCTCTCTCTTCTTCTTCTTCTTCTTCTTCTTCTTCTTCTTCTTCTTCTTCTTCTCTTCTCTCTCTCTCTCTCTCTCTCTCTCTCTCTCTCTCTATACTCACGATCACGAAATTAGGTTAATATTATCAATGCAATGTTCTAAATTTCTAAACAGAAGTCTTGGGTCTTCATTCAGCCCTAAAATACGCACATGACGTGAAATGTGAATCATCTGGCGCTGACACACGCTTTGAATTTAGTGAAACATCTTCAATCCTATCTATTAGCAGAAGGAATTTGGTGGAAGGATTACAGAGAATTGCTCTAAATTAAATTCCTCACTGTTTAGTTATGTAGGGAACAATTCATTCCATGTTATTTCGGAATATTAATGAGGTACTTGGCATGAACAAAGGATAACACGCTTTGGAGGATTTGGGTATCCGGATGTCGGCATTAGGGAGGGAATGATATATATATATATATATATATATATATATATATATATATATATATATATATATATATATATATATATATATATAATGTGTGTGTATGTACGTATATGTGTACGTATATAATATATACACATATATGTGTGTTTGTGTATATATATATATATATATATATATATATATATATATATATATATATATACCTATAAATAATATATATATATAAATATATATATATATATATATATATATATATATATATATATATATATATATATATATATATATATATATATATATATATATATATATGACTATTTATCACATCACCGTGATTCATATACAATCAGAAAGCTACAAACGTCCTTTAATATCAATTTCACTCTACCTGAAATAATATATTTTCATATATGTTACCGAAGGGGATTTTTAAGTTGATAATAAGTCCATCGTTCCGTGGGATCCCCAACCAGCGACGGACGAGGAATCAGGACTACAGTGACGCACTAACGAAATTGTGGCCGATTTCGTTAGTGCGTCACTGTAGTCCTGATTCCTCGTCCGTCGCTGGTCTGATCCCACGGGACGGTGGACTTATTATCAACTTAAAAATTCCTTCGGTAACATATATGAAAATATATTATTTCCGAGGTAGAGTGAATTGATATTAAAGACGTTTGTAGCTTTCTGATTATATATATATATATATATATATATATATATATATATATATATATATATATATATATATATATGGTAGGCCGTAGTCAGTGTTAGAAGATGAGACGTCTTGACAGGTGTGCCTGTTCTGTAGGGTAGTCGTTTTGAACCTACCCGGCCAAAGAAACGGCGGTACTATTTTTACGTGTGAGATCTATTGTCTTTTTTTAAAATTTTTAATCAAAAGTGTTTTTACTCCTGCTGAGCAACTGGTGTGGAGGCTATAGCTGGCGATATCCTTAAAGAATCTCTCTTTTCTTTTATATACCTTGGGCATCTGGTTTTTATTATAAATAATAATATCCAAAAGGAAAACAAGTAAAATATGCGCCGAAGTTTCCTCGGCGGAATCCAGTTTTCTGCACAGCGTATAATCAAGGCCAAATGAAAATCGATTTATCTTTCGGTAGTCTCGGTATAATGCTGTATGAACCGCGGCCCATGAAACTTTAACCACGGCCCGGTGGTGACCTGTCCTATAGCGTTGCCAGACGCACTATTATGGCTAACTTTAACCTTAAATAAAATAAAAACTACTGAGGCTACAGGGCTGCAATTTGGTATGTTTGATGAGTGGAGGGTGGATGATCAACATACCAATTTGCAGCCCTATAGCCTCAGTAGTTTGTAAGATCTGAGAGCGGACAGAAAAGTGAAGACAGAAAAAGTGCGGACGGATAGACAAAACAGGCACATCAGTTTTTTTTTTTTTTTTTTTTTTTTACAGAAAACTAGTTAGACCGGTGAACGTGGTTGACCAATTAGTTTCCGAATTTCTCGCAATATCTGTTGGATTTCTTCGACGTATCAGTTAAATATAAGTTGCTATGAAGAGCCTAGATATTGACTGGTTGAAGATGCTTTTACTTTTACCAGCTCTTCTACTTTACATCTAAACGTCGGTTATTCCCAGTTAAACCTTTTTATTTCTGTTATTAAATCAAAACATTGACTAAAATCTACGGGATTTGATCATGGCTCCCACTTTTTTCCTGCGTTGCATGTGTAACATGAAAAATATACCATATTTCTTTATTCTTGCAAAACGGTTACTGCTTAAAGGTTACCAGAAGGAAATCCAATATAAAGGATGTAATGATTACCCAAAGTAATAAAAGTAAAAATGATATAAAGAGCTTTAATTATTTGGTATGTCACCAAGTTGCCGAGATAGTTCACATAATGCTTTTGCAATTTGGAGTTTACTGAAACAAGAACAATCCAAGCAAAGCCTCAATATTTAGAACAGGCATTTGAATAAAACACTACCTTTTGTGATTTATAACTGGATTTTGGGCCATCAGTTACCTTTAGTTCTCTGTTTATAGGTTGATATGAACGTTGTGACTTGGGATCTTGTTATGACTTTTTACATTTAAAGTAAAATATGGTAACTGTGACCACTAGAGAATTAATATTTCACTTTGATAGTATTAAACGACGACACAATATGTAGCCTGTTTTGAAGCATTTAAACTGTCAAATATGCCATCTATTTTGCTGTGGATGAAGTTCTATAGCAATAAATCATTCATTGTAAGCCGATTCCTGCCCATGCAATGAATTTGCCTATAAAGTCCCATAACTGTACTTGGCGGAAGTAATATGTACTTTGATATCAGAACCCTGGTGACATAAGTCTAATAATATAAAACTAGAATCAAAAGATCCTATGGTTCTTGTATTACTGTAACGTGGGTGGCAAAGTTTTTAAAATGTTAAAAAATGTGATATAAGAACTCTGTTGACGTAGACCTAATAACATAAAACTAGAGACAAAAGATTCTATGGTTCTTTTATTACTGAAACGTAGGTGGCAAAGTTTTTAAATGTAAAAAAAAAAAAAAAAGTGATATCAGAACTTTGCTGACGTAGAAGTAATAATATAAAACTAGAGACGAAAGATCCTATGGTTCTTTCAACGTTACTGTAACGTAAAAAAAGTAGCAAACTTTGCTGACGCAGAAGTAATAATATAAAACTAAAAGCACAGGGTACTATGGTTCTTTCATTACTGTAACGTAGGTAGCAAAGCTTAAAAAATGCTTAAAAATTGCATTTAGTCAAAGGAAGTGGTCAGAAGCAAATATGACTGGAAAAATCAACGAACAAACTCATAACGGTGAGGCAGTTCGTGCAAGGCACAAAAGACAAAGCCTAAAATAACATTATTTCATACCAGGGCCAGACTGAACCCTACCTGAAGCACTGCACGTTAATTCTCACCCAGATTGCGCTTCCGACTACAAAGGTACTAATCTCATGCCTGCACTTTCATTACTTAACTGCCCCAGTCCTTACTTTAGCTTATAATACTCGGTCCACTTCCTTTGAAGTTTTAAATACCATTTAAATACCTCTTCGTCTTTCGTGGGCAAATCGGCATAAATTCGTTTGTAGTGCTTACGAGATCGTGGGATTTGAAAGTTTTGCCTTACAGAGGCGAAACTTTCAACTTACAGAGGGATGTGGGAGAGACATCTCTTTGCAGGTGTTCTAATCTGGACTGCATTTCTCGTTTTTGACGAGGTATCCGTTTGCATCAAAGCGTTTTGTGGAAAGTTAACATATTCCAAAGGTCCTTGTTGTTATTATTTGTTGAAATTTTATATACTTTATCATAGTTTCTAACAATACTCGATTTTTTATATCTACGTCGCAACTGAAACATTACAATTCCTTCAGTATCACACCTTTTGAGTAATGGTCCTCTGAGCAGCCCAGTAGAAATTATGTTCCCCAATATTATACGAGGGAGAAAAATAAACCAGTTCGAAGCTGAAAATGACGTATAAATATGAAGGGAAGAATTTATTATCCTGCATAATATTATAGATTTAGTAAGCCCATGTAAAAAAAAAAATTGCGTAAAAAAACAAGTAAAAAATGCGTAAATAAACAAGTAAAAATGCGCGGAAGTTTCTTCGCCGCAATCGAGTTTTCTGTCCGGTGGTGGCCTCAGCCACGGCCCATAAAACTCTTAGCCGCGGCCCACGATACTCAGCCACGGTCCGGTGGTGGCCTATATTGTTGGTACCCATAGCGCTGCCAGAAGTACGATTATGGGTAATTTTAACCTTAAATAAAATAAAAAATACTGAGGCTAAAGGGCTGCAATTTGGTATGTTTGATGATTGGAGGGGGGGGGACGATCAACATACCAATTTTCAGCCCTCTAGCCTCAGTAGTTTTTAAGATCTGAGGGCGGACGGACGGACAAAGCCGGCACAATAGTTTTCTCTGATAGAAAACTAAACGGCAATACCAGGATGACAAATCTTGAAAGCGTGATGAAAAAAAAACAGATGCCAGCAGATAGGACAAGTGCGTATTTCATTCAAAGCTAAATTCACAATTATATTATATTTATTTAATCCAGAATAAATCTTTGTCCCTAACTCTTTGGAAAATTGTGATGCCTTCCAGTACTTCCGTCAGTATGAATATTTGAACGTTTATCACAGCGTAGTCGGTGAACGCCATTCGAAGGAGACTGAATAGCGCTAATGAATAATTGTTTTATCGATGATCAGTAAACTGAGATTATGAACTGTTAAATATATTGGTCGCTATTAAGAATATGAGGTGATAATGAAGTTCAGGGAATGGGTGTGTGTGTGTGTCTGTGATATATATATATATATATATATATATATATATATATATATATATATATATATATATATATATATATATATATATATATATGTTACAGGGAATATGTGAAATCAGGGATTTCACGAAATCCCTAGGGAATATATGAAATGACCACTTCGCTTAGGAACGTTTGCTCCCCGAGGGATAGTACTGAACAACTCAAAGCAGTGATTCATCTACACTGTTTCGCCTGTTTAGTACTAGCCCCTGGGGGTCAAATGTGTTTCGCCACGTTTAGTACTAGCCTCTGGAGGATCAAAACCCCTAAGTGCATTTGATCCCCCAGGGGCTAGTACTGAACAAGGCAAAACACATTTGATTTCCCATGGGCTAGTACTAAACACAGAAAACAGTGTAGATGAATCACTGTTTCTCCGTGTTTAGTACTAGCCCACGGGGATCAAATGTTCTTAAACGAATTGGTCATTTCACATATTCCCTAGGGATTTCGTGAAATCCCTGGATTTCACATATTCCTTGTTATATATACATATACATACATACACAAACATATATATACATACATACATACATATACCGTACAACAGAGCCACGGTTGATATTAAAAATAGAAATTAATCAGTCATAATTAGTCGTGTTTTCACTACATGAGTAAATGAGCAGTCATTCCCACTATCATTATGTCTGATCAGTCTGTCAGAGGCAAACTGCTTTTGTGAAGCACGTGATTAGTTTCGTCATACGGATTAATAAACGTGGTTCGCGCACTGTAATACGTTTTCTAATTTAGATTAGATTAGTTTATAACAGAGCTCATTTAAATACGAAACAAATTAGAATAGGAAATATTATTTACAAAAGCTTTTTTATTTATCTACTAGCTGACCAACCCAGTGGTGCTCGGAAAATCTCTGAATGGCAACCAATAAACTCTCTCTCTCTCTCTCTCCCCCGCCCAATTCCTGTTAAGATTGTTGCTTCAGTTACATTGCTCAGCATTTTTGACATTTTATATTTCACCACTTCTCACCCCCATTCCCATCAGGACTGAACTTGGACTTGAAGGGCATCAGGAGTGTCTCTATTCATACCAGCGATCTCGAAACTTTGGATTAGACTCAACTTCTGTCATTTTTTACATATTATTTTTCACCCCTTCTCACCCGCACCCCGGCCCCCAAACTTCCTTTCAGGGCTGAACTTGGACTTTAAGGGCATTGGGAGTTTCACTATTCATCTCAGCGACCTCAAAAACTATGGATTAGACACTAATATCTGTAGTTTTCTGTTATTTTTACATGCCACCACTTTCCACCCCTTCCCACCCACCTTCCTATCGGGACTGAACTTGGACTTAAAGGGCGTCAGGATTGTCACTATTCTTCTCAGTGATCTCGAAAACTATGGATTAGACACTAATATCTGCCGTTTTGGTTATTTTTACATGTCACCCCCTCCCACCCCTCCGCCCAATTGGGGCTAAACTTGTACTTAAAGGGCATTGTGAGTGTCACTATTCATCTCAGCAACCTCGAAAACTATGGATTAGGCACTAATATCTGTCATTTTTTGTAATTTTTACATTTCACCCCCTTCCCACACTCACCCCGCTTTGGTACCAGTGATGTCTTACCCCAACAGGGTTCTTTCCCAGATGGTAAGTCATATGTATACCAAGTTTGTTTGAAATTGCTCTGTGTGTTTCAAAGTGTATGTGGAACACACACGCACACATCCATTTTTATGGAATTATAAATCTTTTTACACCTGGAATGAAAAATGTTTACACCTACCTAATCCTGTGAAAACTCTTCATCACACTTTCACTGACGCAAGTTTAAGCACAAAACAGTATCTCAACACCTATGTCACTTTGAATTCTTTTTACAACCACACATGTTATCTATAACCTACTCCACCCTTATATTTTTTTATTCAATTCATCATCTATACGTCACTTCCAATCTCTTTCCCACTTTTTTTAATACATCGCTATATATATATATATATATATATATATATATATATATAACTAATATATATATATATATATATATATATATATATATATATATATATATATATATATATGTGTCATGGTCACTTTTATATGCGGCCACCACATTCATCAAAATAAATAAAAATGGGACTGGAATGGACTGATGGACTGCAACAACCCAGGTTTGGAAAGCACAGAGACATAAATGGTCATCATAAATTTCAATAAATTCAATCAACGCTAAACTATCAACAGTTATCAGAATAAATAAACACATTACTCAGCAGCAATAAATAAACCAATAACAATAACCATTTAAACATACACTTTCACTACCAATAATTCATTACCAATAATAGTCAATAATACGAGCCATGCCTTGCTCACAACGATTTAATAACAATAACCATGTAACCTTCTAGGCCATATACTTTATACGCTTAAATCACAATAATATAGGCCATACTCTGCTCCTACTAATAAATAATCATGATGATAATCCATGCATCACATAGTGAAATAAACCAACAATGATTGCTGAGGCGCACGCCTCTCGTATATCTAAATGATAATATCATGGCAGGTATCATCAGGCACAATCCACGGTCCTCAGGGTCTTATTAATGCACTGCCGAGACATCTTAAGGAACCGACAGACGATGCGACAGCCACTTCGCTGCCCAAAGAAGGATAATATCTCTCCTGAAAACAGGTAACCATAGTTTAGTCACTGCCTCGACCTCCAGGAGGCTGAGTTGACGTCCTCCTTGACATCAGCAGGTTGACCCACACCTGCGTATCAAAAGTGCTGCTGCTTGTTCTCTGACTGCATCCACGAGAACCTGTTGATCTGCCTTCCAAAACCTGACTAGGAAGAAAAAGAAAAAAAAGACGACGCCTCAGCCTCCTCACACAAAACAGGAGTGCAGGTTAATAAACTAAACAAGGCTGTTTCAGTTTAACAACTAAAAACCTAACTATATATATATATATATATATATATATATATATATATATATATATATATATATATATATATATATATATGTATGTATATATATATATATATATATATATATATATATATATATATACATATATATACATATACATACATATATATATATATATATATATATATATATATATATATATATATATATAACATATATATATATATATATATATATATATATATATATATATATATATATATATATATATATATATATATATATATATATATATATATATATATATATATATATATATATATATATATATATATATATATACTATATATATATATATATATATATATATATATATATATATATATATATATATATATATATATATATATATATATATATATATATATATATATATATATATATATATATATATATATATATATATATATATATGTATATATATATGTATATATATATATATATATATATATATATATATATATATATATATATATATATATATATATATATATATATATATATATATATATATATATATATATATATATATAGTATATATATATGTATATATATATATATATATATATATATATATATATATATATACTATATATATATATATATATATATATATATATATATATATATATATATATATATATATATATATATATATATGTATATATATATGTATATATATATATATATATATATATATATATATATATATATATATATATATATATATATATATATATATATATATATATATATATATATATATATAACATATATATATATATATATATATATATATATATTTATATATATATATATATATATATATATATATATATACACAATGAAACCTCATTAGCTCAGTCAAATTACAACAGCAGCCGGACTTACGTACAGGTCTGTGGTTTTCAAATCACAGGCCGACTGATCGGAGAGGCAGACACGCTGCTATCCGTGTAGACATCCCGGGATTATATATGTAATCAGCAGGATTAGGTTTGTAAAAACAAATAGATTACAGACTAAATACACACACAAAAACAAAGCCCTACAACACCTTCTAAAGCGCAACAAAGCATCTCACGTCTCAGACTCTCGCTCTGCCGGCAACAACTTCTGCTGCTGGGAAAGAAAGGGCATTAGGTCCGGGTATGATACATGAAACATACTACCGGGGTCGCGATGTGGGCAGGGCAGCCGTCAGACCAGGTCTACCTAAGCCAAATCAAAAAGTTCTTCAAAAAAGGCATCATGCTTACTCCCATACAAAATGGGAAAAGCATGTTAAAAGAAGAAGAAGAAGATATACAGAGTATATATAGGCATATATATATATATATATATATATATATATATATATATATATATATATATATATATATATATATATATATATATGTACTTCACATATTTGCAGACTTTTCCACTTAATCTTGTCATGTCTCTTGTATTTACCTACAGAATATCTAAATGAATGAGGGACTCACAGACGTGCATACAAACGCACACTCACACTCACACACAGACACACATATACACACACAAACACACACACACACTCACACACACATATATACAAAGTACATGTGTGTGTGTGTGTGTGTCTGTCTATGTGTATGCTATGCATCTGTGAGTCCTTCGAGTAGTTTAGATACTGAGTAAATAATAATGGATATGAGAGAACAAGTGGTATTAACTTACAAAATATGTGAATGTGCATACATACATACATATATATATATATATATATATATATATATATATATATATATATATATATATATATATATATATATATATATATATATATATATATATATATATATATATATATATATATATATTATATATATATATATATATATATATATATATATATATATATATATATATATATATATATATATATATATATATATATATATATATATATATATATATATATATATATATATATATCAAATGTGTGTGTAAATATATTCTCAAATATTAAATGCCAAACTTCGTTTACTATTCAATTCACTATACCTTAAGAACAACTTACACGCAGAGGGTGCTTCGTCAGCGGTGGGATTCAAACTATCACCTCGTTGAGAAACAAAGAAAATATAGCGACTATGACCAGGGAACTATCAAACAGTTATAAGTTGATATCAACTTTGCGGTACATGTGACTGTCGAATTCATTTTTTTTTTTATTAAGAACCGATATTAACCCATCTCTATAATAACTGATTGGTAAGTAATTAATTATGATTTTTTATCATTTATTCACCCGTGGCTTTTCAGAATTCACACATATTATTCCACAAATATCGCTTAATATCGATTCCACTCTAACCTAAGGGGAATTATAATCGATAAGTGCTTCGACAAAACGGGAAGAAAAGTGAATGACTTACTGCGAATGGGTATGGTTGTGAGCATGAAGGAAATTGGCAAAGGAATTATTGAGGGAAATTATTAACCAATAGCATTCAGTAATAGGCGGGTGAGGTAAACAAGAACTATAGGCTATGTCCGTAAGGTGGTTGGAGACGTTGTAACCAGTCTTCAGCGTAATTGTATGCATGTTACACATCTCATCATGGATGTTTTCTGCACTGGGATTTAAGTCATGATGTGTGTGTGTGTATGTGTTTTATGTAATTGAACAGTAGAATTCAGAATGGCGTTTTTCCCTGAACCAACCATGAAATTTAAGCAAATATATTTTTCACACCAAAATATCAGTGCACAAGACATTTTGAATACAAATGAATCCTGGATATTAAATTTCCTGTGAAACAAGAAAACTTGTTAAATTTTACATGGTGCATTCTTCCTCCAAGCTATTTATACACTAGAATTTGAAAACTATTTCATCATTTCAAATTAGTTCAGTAATTTTATTTTCGGATATGCAGCCAGTATTTTTACATTTTATGTATGGAGATAAGTCCTTTTGCAAATTAAGTTCTGCTTAGCCATGCATTCTGTGAGGAAGATTTCTTATGATCTTTTGTGAACTATTGTATTCACAGTGACAAATAAATGCTATGGATAACTTAAGAAAAGCAAAATGCTATCTTTGTGAAATAGTTTACATATATATATATATATATATATATATATATATATATATATATATATATATATATATATATATATATATATATATATATATATAATAACTATATATATATATATATATATATATATATATATATATATATATATATATATATACTATATGTATATGTATATATATATATATATATATATAATAATAATATATATATATATATATATATATATATATATATATATATATATATATATATATATATATATATATATATATATATATGTATATATATATATATATATATATATATATATATATATATATATATATATATATATATATATATATATATATATATATATATATATATATATATATATATATATATATATATATAATATATATATATATATATACTATATATATATATATATATATAACTAATATATATATATATATATATATATATATATATATATGTATATATATATATATATATATATATATATATATATATATATATATATATATATATATATATATATATATATATATATATATATATATATATATATATATATATATATACTATATATATATATATATATATATATATATATATATATAATATATATATATATATATATATATATATATATATATATATATATATATATATATATATATATATATAACTATCTTTCTCTCTCTCTATATATATATATATAATTAACCAATAAATATTTACAGAAAGCACTAAAGTTGTTTTGAAACAGCCATTATGTAGATGAAGATAGTATTGCTTTATTAAAATTACTGTACGTCTAGTGTGCCAATAATTGCACGAACAATCTACAAGCCAGTCCAATGAGCCTATATATTAATTAGAAGAAAATGCTATTTTTTTGGGTGGGGGAGAGAGGACGAACTGCCAGAAAGTTTTTCTTTGGCTCTGTGAGAGTCTCAAAAAATGGTCACTTAATTTAACTGAATGGAATAATATTCACGGGAAGAAAAATCGCTATAAAAACATTTAAAATAGTACAATGGGCTTAGTGTTTGACATAGGGTTCATAAAAAGCACATGCTTGTGCTACAGAAAAAAAATAAAGCCTATGCTATTTTATTTTTTTATCGGCTTACTCGTAACAAGTTGAGTTAATTAGCACAATAAATTGAAACCGGTCGATCCATTTAGTATAATACTTTGTAGACAAAATATCGAGCCAAGTTATCCGTTTGATGTGCTTTGACGTATTCCATTAAATTTATAAAAATGTTTCAGTACGTCAAAATGCCGTAAAAACAGATATTATACATATACAGGGGAAAACGCTTCATTCAGATTCTACATACATACACACACACACATCATGACTTATGTCCCAGTGCAGAAAACATCCATGATGAGATGTACATCATACAATTACGCTGGAGACTGGTTACATTGGTACATTTGGAACACGCAGCTCTTTTTATGAAATTTTTATCATAACGTTGTGATAAAAATTTCATATATCTCTAACACCCACACCCACACACACACACACACACACACACACACACACACACATATATATATATATATATATATATATATATATATATATATATATATATATATATATATATATATATATATATGTGTGTGTGTGTCTATGTTCATAATATGTGTATGTACAATATTATTAATATTACATATTAGGAAGGATTAGATAAATGAAAAATGTAAGAGGTAAAGTAATTAATTCTAATACAGAAGATTAGATAAATTGTATAGAAAAAGGAATAGATAAGTGAACAAATTTAATAGGTAAAATAACGCATTTTAATAAAGTTAGCTTAGAATTTAAACATAATTATAAAGAAGCAATATCATAAAATCCACCAACGGTGTATGTAAACCAAGACTTTGGTCAGATTCTAGATTAAATTTAATTCTATGAACTTTTCCGTATGTTCAAACACTACTAGTACAAAGAGTGCACGTGGCTTAAAAGGGTTTTACAGAAATGTTAAAAGTACACACACACCAGTGAGTGTGTTGTGTGTGTGCGTGTCTAAGTGTCGGTGCCCACGCACTTGTTTGTCTGTATGGATGTGTGTATGTGTATGTGTATGACTGTGCATGTGTGTTTGCGTGTGGGTGTTTCTATTGCTATTACCCCATTTATCCATTTCTGTTTTACTAACATAACCTGCGCTGCATACTAATGAATATGATATTTTGGCTTCAAGAATTTTTGGAAGCAGATAAAGGAATTTTGACAATATGCATTGAATTCACTTTGCTTTTGTATCAGAGAAAATAATTTACTCTGGCTTTGCAAATCGCATCAAGGCCTTGTCAAAGGAAAAAACCTTGATCTCTTGTGATCGCTCTTATGTAATAGTAGGTCATTTAGTGATAGAATTATTCAAACTAATAAAGAGATTAAACTAGCACCCAGATGATATAAGCTTGCATCGTCCTAGATGGAGAAATAACAAACTCAAGAACAGAACTGGATGCCCAATGGTCAATAATTCAACCCCTGGTGACAGTTTTAGTAGGGATATTCCTTCCAATTTACGTCTCCATTCCAGCTATTACCGTCGATTGGATAGTCAACATCCACCTTGCCGTATGAGCAAATGGCTTGAGTATGTTCAACCATTTAATTTTATCATACATAAGGTTGTCCATTTGTGATTGTAAGTTTATATCAATGGTGAATTTACCAACAAATATTTGGGCATAATATGGGCAACCTTTATCCCTACTCTCTCAAATTTGTATATGGAATTCTTTGAAAAACGATATTTACCTAATATCACTTATACTCCTATAAAGTGGTATAGATATGTTGACGATATTTACGAGACTTGAGATTAAAATATAGAACCAAATGAAGATATTCTGACGCCCTCATCCGGAGTATCAGAACCAGTTAAGTTTTCTCAAGGACGTTGATCCATTGTTTATTTCAGCTGAACATTAGCTTACTTTGCACCTCTCTCTCTCTCTCTCTCTCTCTCTCTCTCTCTCTCTCTCTCTTCAAGTTCTATCTGGTTATCTATCTTTTCCCTTTTACGTCTCTCTTCCTACAGGATTCTCCTGCCCTCTCACTGCTCTTCCTCTGCACTCCTGTACTACCGCTATATCTATGCATCCTGCCTTCCTATTTCTTCATGTTTATTCTGCCTGTCCGTCTACCTATTTATCTATCTCAGGCACCCATTCTATCTCCCTGAGCTGGTTCTCTGTGTCGTGCAGTTCTATCTGCCATGTTATTCTATCATATTACCATCTATCGACCACCTATCATCTATCGATCTATCTGGCTATCTATCTATACCCATCTAAGAATCCGCTTTCCCAATGGTTCTAAGTAATTGCAGTGTGAGCCCCCTTCTCTTGCATTCTTGCTCAGTCAACTTCGGCGAAATTCCGATAAGATATTCACCTCCTCTCAGACGATGCAATTTCCCTTCTGGCCCTGTACTTTGTGCTTCTGTCTTCTTTGGCCACATAAACTAGTCTTGGGCTGGTTTCACTTAACATATGGAGTGGCGTTTGGCTTTTATTCTTTGTTTGTGACAGATCATGCCTGCATACACACTCATACATACTATACACGCAGCTCTCTCTCTCTCTCTCTCTCTCTCTCTCTCTCTCTCTCTCTCTCTCTCTCTGCCCAGAGATAAATAAATGGATGGACATATAGGCAGAATAAACATATTGAAGAAATAGGGCAGCAAGGCATAGATATAACGGTGGAAGAGGAGTGCAGACGAAGAGAAGTGAGATGCAGGAAAAACCCCAGAGGAAAAGAAACGAAAAAAGCCAAAGACAAATAGCCAGATTGAACCTGAAATAACAGACAGTAGGAGAGAGAGAGAGAGAGAGAGAGAGAGAGAGAGAGAGAGAGAGAGAGAGAGGAGAAGCTAGTTAACAGTCAGTTGCAATAATAATGGAATAACGTCCTTAAAAAAAATATATATAGTTATAGATACAAGGCTGTACTCAGCAATAAATACCGCTGGAAATGGCCTAAGATATCAATTAAGACTGACATTCGAAAATGCTATTGGGATTGTGAATTCTGAATTAAACATGACCTTAGCACCAAAAAGGTCACTTTCACAATCTTCCGAATAAATTATTTAGGGGTACATTTCGGAATCATGGTTGCGTGTGGTTTTCTGAATAATATTACAAAGATTTGCCGTCATTGCTAAAGTACCGAAGAAAATCTGTCCTGACGTTTTGCCACTTCCTTGACTCGTATTTTTTCTTTATTCCCCATTCGGGTTCAATGTTTGCAGCAAAAAGCGTATCCGGAAAGTGCGAGGAAGTCGAGAAGTGAAGATGTTATTTTGGCTATCAAAAATATGTGAATAACTGGCGAAAGTGGCCAGTAGCTCTTATTGGTGTCATAATCTGTAAAACACATTTGCAGCACTTCTTTGAAATATACAATTATTGCGTCAAAAGCATATTCATTAAGCACTTTTGCATAATAAAAAGGATAATTAATGCTGCGTTATTACTCGAGAAAAGAATTAATTTTGCTGAGCGAAAGTAAAACAAGAGAAATATCGACTTTCATGATCATAGTATGAGACAATATAGCTTCTATGTCTGTCCCACATCTCTGCTCTTGTACTTCTTTGCACTTCAACTTCCTGACCGATTCTCCGTCTCATGCTGGGTGCCTGCTGCCTCTCTGCTGTCGAAGTTCAGAGACAGCAATCCTCGTTTTCGTCAAACAAGTCTGTTTTTTATTATTATTATTTTTCTCTTTCCCGCGACATTCTTTTCTTCATTTTTAAATATTGCATCAGCCAAGACCCACACAACGTAACAATATATATATATATATATATATATATATATATATATATATATATATATATATATATATATATATATATATATATATATATATATATATATATATATATATATATATATATATATACTATGCTGCTATATATGTACTTCACATATTTGCAGAGCACACCACTCTATCTTATCAATATCCCTTGTATTTACTCAGAATATCTAAATGAATGAGGACTCACAGACGTATGCATACAAACGCACACCACACTACACACAGACACATATATATACACACACACACTCACACACATATATACAGTATATGTGTGTGTGTGTGTATGTCTGTGTGTGTGTATGCATGCATCTGTGAGTCCTTCATTGGTTTAGATATTCTGAGTAAATACAATGGATTATGAGAAGATTAGAGTGGTGTGCCCTGCAAATATGTGAAGTACATACACATACATATATATATATATATATATATATATATATATATATATATATATATATATATATATATATATATATATATATATATATATATATATATATATATATATATATAAATATATAAATATATATATATATATATATATATATATATATATATATATATATATATATATATATATATATATATATAAATATATATATATATATAAAATAATAATGTAAAATATATTCTCAAATATTAAATACCAAACTTACATTTTACTATTCAATTCACTATACCCAAGAACAACTTACACGCGGAGGTGCTTCAGTCAGTGGTGGATTCAAAACTATCACCTCGTTGAGAAAAACAAAGTATAGCGACTCAGACCAGGAACT
>NC_089781.1:64308350-64338350 GCF_040412425.1 Macrobrachium rosenbergii | reverse complement strand
CTGTAATCCACACACTCATTGCGCACATACACACACGCGCACACACACACACACACACACATATATACATATACACATATATATATATATATATATATATATATATATATATATATATATATATATATATATATATATATATATATATATATATATATATATATATATATATATATATATATATATATATATATATATATATATATATATATATATATATATATATATATATATATATATATATATAATTTATTTATTGATTTCAACTGCTTCAGGCTGATAGGTGAGAAATATGGAAAATTTTAAATTTCAAACATGAGACCATCATTGGGTAAGAACGGTACGAACAGAATTAAACACTTTCCTCTTTTAATAAAACGTAGATTTAGCTCACTTTTACTGCGGTTGGTATCTTTCCTCTTTTAAAAGGCTTTCTCGTCAGAGTAGTTAATCCCAGTGCTCTTTAATTTTGAAATTCTCTCTCTCTCTCTCTCTCTCTCTCTCTCTCTCTCTCTCTCTCTCTCTCTCTCTCTCTCTCTCTCTCATCACAATATATAAAATCGCTATTTTCTTCCAGTTACCTGATAAAAAGTTTTGTGGTTTTATTATGCTCTGTAAATAACTTGAAATAGGTAGGTGCTAAGAAGCGTCCTATTAAAAACCTTTTAGCGCTGAAAGGAGAGAACTTTCTTTGTCATTTTGTGATCCTTGAAGGAAAAAGGAAAGCCGTATTACATTCTTGACATGGAATTTTTTTCACCTAGAAGCAGAAAAAACATTAATATAAGCTCCTGCCTGTTCAACGTGAACAATGCAGTCTTGAACTGACTCTTTTTATGAAATTAACGCGTGTTGCTTCTCAAACGTCTTGTCTTATGGTTATTCAAAACGTAATCATTTTAGAAGTTCTATACCTAGCTGTCACTAAAACTATATAAAAAAGGAGGAAATACATAACTATCTAGGAGAGCTTGGCGTGACGTTTAATATAAGATCTGTCTTTTCATGCTTTTAGAAGACAAGTTCCCGTTTAGGATACTGCAGGCTAACTATGAACAGAAATTTTGTCAAGGCACACTAATATTTAAATTTTCAAAATAGCAAATCTACAAGTCTAATCCCATTTAAGAGAAACATTGACAAACATAAGATTCTTGACCAGAAGCAAGCGAACCCATATTAATCATATTTACTGACCAGCGATTACAGCGTACTCAGATGAATGAGACTTTTTTTTTATCTACTGGCTATAATGTATATTGTTGTAGAGATCAGTAAACGAAAGAATCATGATTTTATCATTTGTTTACATCTATAATCAACGCGTTGGTTTTTTCTGTCTTTTATTCCCTTCCCAACTTACCTTGTGATCCTTATGGTTTCAAAAATTGCGCTGTCAGCTAATTTTCGACATATCTGGTAACGATGTTACGAAACTGAATCGCAGTTGACTAGTGTCTGATTAATGATAATACTTATGCGGGGATTTACATTTAATCCTCGAAGATTTTGAAGCCCTTCTTGCTATATTTATTTCTATCAATCCGTTTGGTATCAACCAACTAATATTTTCGACTCTGAAAAGGATATCGAACAATAAAAATTGTCCTGCTTATTTTTTATTTTTTCTTTTATCCGCACAAGGTTTTAATAAAACTTAATCCATGATTATTGAAAGAAACTTGATGGATGACGTAAATCTATTCAAGACTTTGATATGAGAGTCAACGCCAGAAGACCACACTGCATCAGTACTCCAAACATGGAATAAGAAAAGGTTTAAAACACTTAGATATAATAGCTTTATCACAAAACATTCTAAAACATATCTGCAAGATCCAGCTTTTTGAGAAACAGGTGAATCAATTTTCACGTATGCTTCTCAAAAGTTACATCTTAAGCCCTGTCCACACTGGCGGGTACTGCCCGACGGGCAAGCACAACGATGCGATTGTCTGGCAACACTGCTTCAGGAGCAAGAGAAAATATAAAGAGCTGCAAGTGCCGGTGGGCATGCCAGCTAGTGCGGACAGGCCATAAAATCTTCAGTCTCTGACATGTAAAATATTACCATCTAAATGTAAATCAGGATGAAAAAGAAAAAGTGTTTCGTATTTACTAATTATCATACTTTAATTTTTATCAGAATTAAGCTTCATGCCACAAAGCCCACTCCACTCATGAATATGTGCCAGATCTGTATTCAAGAATTCTATAACCACAGACCTAAGGCACAGAAATGGAACAAGAGATAGAAGAGTGGCATCATCGGCATATGCAATCATTTTTTCCCCAGACCTTGCCACGTGTCACTTGTATAAATGATAAATAGCAAAGGTCTAGGAACACTACCTTGAGGAACGCCTGAAATGGCATTACCAAGTTACTATACTGGCCATCAACATAGACTCTCTGGGTTCTGCCTATTGAAAATTTATTAAAAATATTAGTTAAATACTCACCGATTCTCATTTATCTTAGCATCATGATTCAGTCGGTCAAAGGCTGCACTAAAATCTGAAACAAACATGCCCTTTCCCAGACAGCAGACATCGACGGGAGTGCATCACAAGTACCAAGGCCTGTTTGAAACCCAAGCAAGTTGTTATCTTCGACATTCCTACAAAGATTCTTGGACTGCAGCTTCTGAAAAACCTTAGATATTGGTCCATATTTTGAGTGGTATGAGGATGGACTGAGTCCCTTATGTAATTACAGCAATGTGAGTCTTCCTCCAACCGAAGGAAAACTTACAAGTCCAACTAATCATCTTAAAATAGTAATAATTTTAGGAGCAATGAAACCACCATTCGTTTTGAAAACGATATGTAATATCCTGTTAAGGTCTATGCCGCCATAATGATCAAGCTCCAGAAGCAAAGTTTTGATTTCTTTAGATCTGAAGGCCGTTAAACACAACTTGGGCTCTTGAAAGCATGGCTGAGGCGACGCAAAGGGCCCCAGAATCAAAGCTTTGACTTCTCGAGATCTGAAGGCCGTTAAACACAACTTAGGGTCTTAAAAGCGTGGCTGAGGTGTTGCCAAGGGCTCACCGCACGGTTTGCTCACAAAGACTTGAGCCAAAAGTTCTGCTTTCTGTTGAAGGGAATTTACAGCAGCTCCAACAGCTCCTACAAGGGGAAGCATGCTCAAATTATCTCGGAAGAGTGATGACTTGAGGACAGACCACTATTTATGGTCATCATCACTGGAGAGAAAGATCTTCATACCCTCATTATAAGCTGTCTCCTTTCTCTCATAGAAAACCGAGGTTTGACTTCAAAGCTGAATGTAATAACGCCAAAAAATTTCAGTCGATGGTTCTTCTATGAAGATAGGCTTCTTGTTTCCGTGGACTGCTAGATCGTTTAGCATTCATGCTATAATCTCCATCCAAAACCTTCGAATCAGAGTAAACTGACAAACACGGTAAGACATAGTGCTGATGCCATGTTGGAAGGCAGTTGCTTAGCAACCGTTGATCATGATGATGATTATACACAATATCAAAAAGTCGTAGGTATTAACTGTTAAATTTAATGAAGTATCCCTCTTAGCATTAGATCTAGACTGACAGCTTTCAACTACCAGTATATATTGAATAATTGTGATAGCTAATCTGTTAAGCGATACTCATAACTCTGGCAGCCTTCAAGTATATGTTCAATATTTAGATATTTGTGTATATGTTTGTATGTATGTAAATATAAAGTTTTAGTAAGTCAAAGGGAATATGACTCATAGTAGACTTTCATCCCAGTCAAATTGCTGCAGATAAATAATTTAATTTAATCTAAAAGAAGAAATGGGCACTGCACGATGCCACTCTAATGATACAGAAATTTCAGTGATGTTGGCTGCCTACCAATAGAATCATAACATGGCCATCCATGCAAAAGGTGTGTTGAGGGGATTCAGTGTCGCTTGCACTGTATACGCTCAAATCATCAAGAAGAGATGAATATGACGCCAAGATTGTAGTTGGTTCATAAAGTAGCAACAAAATATTAAAGAGTTTAGTAACAAACGAGTTGACCATTTAGTATATATCCCACAGCAAAAATCGAGCCAGCATGTGTTATTACAAAATTTTGAGTCTCTACCAATACATGGACATATCAAATAGAAGTCTACATGCGGCTACCCTTAAAGCAATAACAAATCTAGAGGCAATACTTTCTACGTCAGGTTTGGCTAATAATCAGCAACAATAGAAAATATTACTATTACTGAAATAATATACATAAACGCACGTGCAGCGAAGGAAAAAGGAAGAAAGGGTAAACTAATTTTAAAACAAAAAAGGATAAGGAAGTATCATCAAACGCAAAACTGATATCAGTGAAGATTCATAAAGAAAGTCCATAGAGGGGAAAAGGTAAAACCTTACTTTGGCTTTGTAAATAACTGTTGATGCAACAACAGCCATTACTTGAATTATCACCTATAAACCACCAGCTGTTTTTTTAAAAACATCTCTGTATATTGCATAGGTGGATTTTTTAAAGTTTTTAAAAAAAAATATACGTAGGTTTTTCTTCATTATGAAAATAATTTTGATAAAACTAAACTAAATGAGAATATAATTATAACATTTACTATAGCTTTAAAAACAATGCTTTAGAAACATGATAAAATTCCATGCATAATGTCGCTGAATATATGTGGAAGATTTTAATTTTGTTGAAAGAACGCTCTAATTGGACACTTTCGCACTCCAAAAATTCATAGCAAACATGCGAATCGTGTTGCTTTTATAGCAGTGCTATTAAAATGAAAAAAAAGGAAACAGTCGAGGAATTTAGGCATAAATAATGATCAAAGGAGATCAACATTACATGTATGATTATAAAAGTAATAAATTATGGAACACGTTTTAATTCTGTATTTTTTTCTTTTTCTTTTTTGATTCGCGTTTGGAGGCAGAGGGCGCATGACATCGTTAGCAATTTAGTCATGTATGAGTCATTATTTGTTAATAACAACGGCGTTCAATTTATTCTAATTTTAGCTGAACTGCGCTGCTCAGAGTTGTGGAAGATATAGTGAATTTGAATGTGAATTTAGAATTATTATAATTCGTTTTTATGAATAAAAACAGCATCCATTTTGACTACACATCTGATTTTCCTCATGTACGTTTATTCATGGATAACTGTTGGTCGGACTTATGGTTAAAATTAACTTAGAGAGTAAACTGGATTCTCTTATTTACAGAAATAAAGGCAGTTTTGGTAATCGATTGTTTTCTTTTAAAACCAGTTACTCACAAAGTAAAAAATCTAAAAGGTTTTATAGGAACAATCATTGATTGGTTTTCATTAATGGAAATAAGAGAATCCCGTTTATTTTCTAAATTACTCTAAGTCCGAGCAATAGTTATCCCATGAGAAAAATCAGGTCTGTATTCGAAACGGATGCTACTTTTATTCACAAAAGCGAATTGTAAGCATTCCAGATTCACATTCAAATTCACTGATATTATGAAATTTATAATTAAACCTTCACGGTGGAGTATGAATGTATATGTGAAAATGGACATTTTATGTGGCTAAATAACGCTGCCCACAGGAGGTTACACAACAACGAGGGGAAGGGGGGCGACGAGTCGATGAGGATCCAGCAGAATGACGATATAAGTAATAATAATAAAGGGCGGAGAGTCGAATAAATTATCATCACCCTTCTCCGGCTTCAGAAGGCCTCCTGACGACTCCAGGAGATCCATCGGGAGCACTCTCCAGATATCCGACGTCCCTGTGGGTGTTTTTGACTATGGCACTTATGCAGCTGAGGCAGTTGCAACATCGCAAGTCAGAAGATCAAAGTGGTTGGCGCAACTGCCGGTTGAATTCGAAATCACCTAACGACCTCCGAACCACTACTTCCGTGATGGGTTGTTATCTTCTCACCCCACACCCCATTTTTAAAACTCTTCATAGGAAAACTGCCCTCATGCTTTGTATTTTATTGTAAATACTGATAAGGAACACCGTTCAGGTGTTTGAAAGTCTGCTTCTGTCTTTTACATAGTAATACAGTTTACTGTATAATTGTGGATTATTATTATTATTATTATTATTATTATTATTATTATTATTATTATTATTATTATTATTATTATTATTATTATTATTTCATTGAACAGTGTTTCCGACAGCAACACGACATTTGGGTATTTTTATAAATAAAAATCCCTGCAATGAACTTTGGCATTTTACTTAATTCCGTTACTGAAAAAAAAAAAGACTAATTAGAAGAGATGAACGGATAATCTATAAGATTAATGCAACCAAGGCTGTCATCATACTCAACAAAATATAACAGTAGAACAGTGTGCAAAATGCTGTGAACTTTAGTAATATGGAATGCCAATAATGAAAAGAATAATGCCAAAAGAGAAAGTATAAAAGGGAATAATAAAATATTTTCTCGGAATGCATTCATGAGAAACAAATCTAAAATGGAATGTAGAAAAGCAGCATGAGGGAGTGCTAATGGGACTGAATGGGCACTGGTGGGAGAAGGGGATTAAGTGGGCAGGAGCTTCTTGCGTATGTAATTATGCTTTTTTTGCATTTAAATCCATTTCCTTCTGTTATTGATCAATAAATGAGTAGATATTTGTAAATAAAGATAAAAGATTAATGGACATAAAAATAAATTAATACAATTTGTATCTGTCAAGATGTCTGTAATATCCCCCTTTTAGCCTATGTTATATTATGGCACTTCAGAATTTAATATTCACAGTAAATAGCGTGTGCCCATAATTACTCACAAAGTGAAAGATTAGCAATTTTTTTTATAGGAACAATCATTCATTGGTTTAAAAAAAAAAAAAAAAATGGATCACCAAAACTACCTTTATTTCTGTAAATAAGATTATCCAATTTATTTCCTAAGTTACTTTTAATCATAAGTCCGATCAACAGTTGTCTCATGAATAAAAGTACATGAGAAAAGTCAGATCTGCATTCGAAATGGATGCTGTTTTTATTCATAAAAGTGTATTGTAACTTTCCAAATTCACATTCAAATTCACTGTACCTTCCACAATTCTAAACAGTGCAGTTCAGGTAAAATTGAAATAAACTGAACACCATTAATATTAACAAATAATGACTTGTAATGACTAAATTGCCATCGATGTCACGCGCTCCCTGCCACCAAACGCGAATAAAAATATTTTTCGTACATTTATATTCATACCTGTAATGCTGATCTCCTTTGATCATTATTTATGCCCAAATTCCTCGACTGCTTTCTTGTGTAATCTTGTGTAATTATAACAGCATTGCTATAAAAGCAACACGATTTGCATGCTGTTTTGAATTTTTCCTGTCAAAAACTTAAGATTAAAATAAGTTGACATGTCAGAGGGCATTATGTTGTTATAATTGGGGTATGTAATATTATTTTAATGATAAAAAAAAAAAAACATGATTTGCATCTTTGCTGACTGACGTGCAAGCAAATTATTATTATTATTATTATTATTATTATTATTATTATTATTATTATTATTATTATTATTATTATTATTATTATGGCCATCTGGACGCCGTTAAGTTTGTATTGTTGCTTCTCAATCTCTCCTACGAGATTCTTGGTAGCAACAGGTAGGTTGTACAGTATAGCAGCTGTCCAAAGTTCATTTATTTACCTTGACTTTTTGGTAGAGCTTTCTACCATAGTCGAAAGTGGTCTTACAGAAATTTTTTATTTTTCATTGTTTGTCACAGCTGGGGGGGAGGGGCTCCTCTTACTGGCTAAGAGCAGAATGACTCATCTGGGAAAATCTCATTGACCAATGTAATAGCTGATTGGTTGGCGTCAGGTCCCAGGAGTTTGGTCACAAGGCACACTGCTAAACTAAATTGCCATCCTTGCCGTTCTCTTGATAGTGAAGAAGAAAAGAAGGGTCTCCTGTGTTATGTTTAGTGAAGTTTCTATTGGAGGATGGTGAGGGCCTCCTTATATTGGAGGCGTCAACGGTCGTTGTTGCTGACTAAGATTTATGCACTCCTTCACATATGCTGTTGTAAGGGAGCACTGACATGTTCCCTCAAGTAGTGTTGGTATACCACCCCTTCGTGTAGGTGAATGGCAATCCACTTTAATAAACCATTATCAGGGCAAACCAACCCTCTCATCTTCATGAGTTTGCTGCTAGTGATAGGCTGTTCCTCAGGAGGTACTGGGCAGTCTTCCAATCCTTGTAACAGATTATAAGGTTGACTTTTTTTGTCTAATCGGCACATTCAGGGCTGCCTCGTGTTTCTCTCACTCTTGCGGGGAGCATGGTGCAAGAAAGACAACTAATCCCTGAAGAAAACCATTGGTGCCCATGTGAAATCCACCAATGCAAACAAAAAGAATCAACCTTACAATCTACTACAAGGATCAGAAGATTTCCCAGTACCTCGGGAAGAACAGCTCTGTTGCCAGCAATGATACCATGAAGAGGAGAGGACTGGTTTACTAAATATCGTACCCTGAGAATGGATGCTGATATTCATACATTAATATGACTGTGAGACTGCAAAAGGATTGCTGTTCACCTGCACAGAGAGACAGTATAGCAACACCACATGAGGGAACATGGCAGTGCCCCCCAATGCAAAGCAGATCATAAGAAGCACAAAAGTCCTAAATGGCAACAGAACCCATCGTTGCCTCCAATATAAAGAGGTTCTCGCCCTCCTCCATTGGGAACCATCACTAAATGTAATTTAGGAGACCGTTCTTCTCCCTTGCACCATCAGCAGAATGACAATGTGCACCCCTAGGATAGCAGCTCAGCTGCCAGCTACTTTAGACAGCAAGCACTATAACCAAAAATCCCAGGACCTGGCACCAAACAATCATCGGCTATGTCAGGCAGCCAGACTCTCCCAAATGAGTCATTCTGCCCCTAGCCAATAGGAGGAGCGCCCACCCCCCTCTGCCCCAGCCCACAGACCCCAGGTTTGACAACCAATGAAAAATCATAAAAAATTTCTGTAAGCCCACTTATAGGTATAAAAATGGCATAGATGTACCCCTGGATTCATTGGCTTTCAAGTATTGTGGAAAGCTCTACTGAAATGTCAAAGTAAATAAATGAACTTCAGACATTATGGGGTATTATGACATAGGCTACATCTGCAACAAAATAAAAACCCACAAGACCAAGAACCCCCTCCTACCCATAATAAGCCAATGCCCAACACCAGACTACCAGCTGGCTATGACTTTGAAAAATTTTTTACTCCATATGCACTTGGTGAACTCTGCATTACTTTGTCCCAAGAGTTGAAACAATTCACTCTGCGCCACCCGAGGGCATCATCACATCATTGGATGTGGAGTGCCTTTTCACCAACGTGACCATCAATGAAATGATACAGATGATCTTTGACAGGGCCAACATAGATGATTCCACCCCAACATTGAGTGTTCAAGAGGCATCACTACAGCACCTGCTCAAGATCTGCACTGAGGAGGCCCCATTTGATTAACGTGGGCAAATGTGGACGCAGATAGATGGAGTAGCCATGGGTTCTCCTCTTGGTGTACTGTTTGCCAACTTTTATATGGAGGCTGTCAAGCAGCGCGTCTTCAGTAAGATCCCCAGACCAGCAGTATAAGTTCAGTATGTCAATGACACATTTATCAATGTAGCTGACAAAGATGAACTAGACACTCAGGTGCACCTTGGAGGAGGAATTGGTTCTCTACTTCACATGTGAGAGAAGCATGGACTGCACAATTACCTTTTTGGACATGCATGTCACCAGCACTCCTCAAGGCTTTTCACACACAGGTCCATCATAAGCCCACCAACATCAGACTCTGCCTCAACAGCAATAGTGAATGCCTGAAAAAAATTGAAATCCTCAGTCATGAACACCTACATTCATCATGCTCCTCATTGCTCTTCATGGAATACCATTCCTGATGAGCTTGAACATGTTGTCTAAACCTTGGTGGATAATGAAGTCTTACTGTTGGGTTGTCAAGGTGACAAGAAATGCCACCAACAGATAATATTGTCAGGAGACCACACCCGCTGTGAAAGTGAGAGAACCATTAGACTGTTCTACAGGGTCTACATGAACACTGGGTACAAAAAAGATGAGGCAGCCCTGAAGAAGATCATTGGCACCCATATAAAACCCACCAATGCAGACAAAAAAGTCAAGCTTACAATCTACTACAAGGATTGGAAGACTTCCCAGTACTCCCTGAAGAACAGCCCATCATTAGCAACAATCCCATGAAGAGGAGAGGGGTGGTTTACCAGATATCATGCCCTGAGAATGGATGCTGCCATTTGTACGTTGGTATGACTGACTCAACTCTCCAAGAGGACAGTTGTTCACCTACACAAAGGGTCAGTATAACAGCACTGCATGAGGGAACACAGTAGTGCCCCTACTGCCAGCAGATCATAAGGAGCACTAAAATCCTAGACAGCGACAATGACCATTGCTGCCTCTGATGGAAACCATCACTAAACATAACCCAGGAAACCTTTCTCCCTTCAACCATTGGAAAAATGGCACGGTGTGCCCCTGGGACCAAAACTCCTGGGACCTGATGCCAACCAATCAGCGACTATGTTGGTCAGTCAGACTCTCCCAGGTGAGTCATTCCGTTCCCAGCCAATAATACACCCCACCCCCACAGCTTCGACAACCAATGAAAAACCACCAAAAATTTCTGTATGCCTGCTTACAGGTATAAATATGGCATAGTTGTACCTCTGGCTTAATTTGTCTTTCGAGTATGGTAGAAAGCTCTACTGAAACATCAATGTAAATAAATTAACTTTGGACAGCTGCTGTATTATTTACCTGCTGCTACCAAGAGACTCATTTGAGTGTTTGAGAACCTACAATACAAACTGAACAGCATCTAGACCACTATATTGTTCAATGAAATAATAATAATCATAATCATCATAATAATAATAATAATAATAATAATAATAATAATAATAATAATAATAATAATAATAATAATAAATGGGCACCATGGCAGAGTGGTTTAGCTCAATGATGGCCTGGTTAAGCAACACTGGGGCTGGACAGTCGTTGGATGGGTGACCATTCTCATCGGCTTTGGTTCCTTGGGAAAGAATCTTTACCATGATTTACTCAGTGTACTCAGCTGTAAATGAGTACCTATTCTCAATGGGACAGGGTCCAGCTAGGGGTTAAATAGCAAAACTCATCAATAATAGAAAGAAATGAAAGAATAAATGACAAAACATAAATGGAACCTCTGGCATCAGAGGAGCTTTGTCCGGCAGCCAGGTATACAACCCAGTCGATGGGGAGGACAGTAAGGTACTTGGAGGTCGTCATCCAGCAACTGACCACCACAATGACAGTAACCAGCAACCAGAGACTGGAGCTACAGAGGCAAACCAGAAGAAGAAATGGACAAGAGAAGAAAATAAGGAAATATGGAGACGCTACATCAGAAGCAACCCGTCAGAAAGAGGATACAGAAGAAAACTGGTCAACATCTGGAATGAGAGAAATAACACCCCTCAAACAGAACAGGCTGGCAGACCAAGTAAGGAACATAAAGAAAAAAAGAACTGGTTCTCCACAACAGAAAGAGAGGAACTGGAAAGAGAAATAGCACCCAGCAACGAAGGACAAGAACAAGAACTAAGAGACAATGACACAGAAAACGACAGGAATGATGAGCTACCAAACAATGACACGGGAGGAAACACCGAAGATGCAACAGAGAGGTCGGAATGGGTGGAAAAGATCAGATAATGGATGAAACCAGATATAGAAAGAACAAAGATCCCCTCCATGAAAGCCTACGACACAAAGAAACTAAGGGAAAAAACAAGTGAAGTTAATGAAATAATGAGACTATTCCACACCACCAGTATCACAGAAACAAATGCCCTGGCATATGCAAGAGCAAGACTAGTAGTAGAACTCATGAGGATACAAACACCAACGCCACCATCACAAACAACCCAACAGAACCACCTTGGAAAAGACATCTGGAAAAAACAAATCATGGCAATAAAACCTGATTTGAGTAAACTGAAAGAGATGGCAGAAAAGAGGCTAAGAAACAAGAAAACAAGAGAGGAACTGAATGAGAAATACAAAGTACAGGAGAACGGACTAAACAACATAATAGAAGATATAAAACAGAGGCTCAAAGCCAAAGCACATAAGATCCAACGGTACATGAACAGGAATAAAGGATACAAACAGAACAAACTCTTTGGAACCAACCAGAAAAGACTATACAGCCAACTAAGAGGGGAAGACAACCACCAGGAAATTCCAGCAGCCAAACCAAGAGACTCTGGGAAAACATATGGAGCAATCTGGTATCACACAACAAACATGCAACATGGCTCCAGAAAGCAAGGCAGAAGAAATGGGGAGAACAAAACAAAGATTCACCAAGATCACGACAGACACAATTAGACACTGACCAAAGAAAATGCCCAACAGGAAAGCCCTAGGTCCCGATGAAGTCCATGGATACTGGCTCAAAAACTTCAAGGCCCTACACCCACAAATTACAGAACAACTCCAGCATTGTATCTCAAACCACCATGCACCCAAATGGATGACCACAGGGAGAACATCCTTAGTACAGAAAGACAAGAACAAGGGAAATATAGCAAGCAACTACAGGCCTATCACCTGCCTACCAATAATGTGGAAGTTACTAACCAGTACCATTAGTGAAAGGCTATACAACTACCTAGAGGATACAAGCACCATCCCCCACCGACAGAAAGGCTGTAGGGGAGACAAAAGACAAAATGGTTATGAAGAATAGTAACAGAAGGAGAACCAACCTAAGCATGGCATGGATCGACAACAAGAGAGCCTTTGACATAATACCGCACACGTGGCTAATTGAATGCCTGAAAATATATGGGGCAGAGGAAAACACCATCAGCTTCCTTAAAAATACAGTACTGAAATACAGTACTTACAAGCTCTGGGATAAGACTAGCAGAGGTGATTCACTGTCCCCACTACTCTTCGTAGTAGCCATGATTCCCATGACAAAAGTGCTACAGAAGTTGGATGCTGGGTACCAACTCAAGAAAGGAGGCTACAGAATTAACCATCTGATGTTCATGGACGACATCAAGCTATATAGTTAGGGCATCAAGGAAACAGATACCCTAATCCAGACTGTAAGGATTGTATCTGGGGACATCAGGATGGAGTTTGGAATAGAAAAATGTATGGTCAACATACAAAAAGACAAAGTAACAAGGGCTGCAGGAACAAAGCTGCCAGACGGGAATAGCATCAAACACATAGATGAGACAGGATACAAATACCTGGGAATAATAGAAGGAGAGATATAAAACACCATGAGATGAAGGACACGATCAGGAAAGAATATATGCAGAGACTTAAGGCGATACTCAAGTCAAAACTCAATGCCGGAAAAATGACAAAAGCCATAAACACATGGGCAGTACCAGTAATCAGATACAGAGCAGGAGCAGTGGAGTGGACGAAGGCTGAACTCCGCAGCATAAACCAGAAAACTAGAAAACACATGACAATACACAAAGCACTACACCAAAGAGCAAATGCAGACAGACTATACATAACACAAAAGGAAAGGGGGAGAGGGCTACTAAACATAGCTGACTGCTTCAACATCAAGAGCAGAGCACTGGGGCAATATCTGAAAACCAGTGAAGATGAGTGGCTAAGGAGTGCATGGGAAGAAGGATTGATAAAAGTAGACGAAGACCCAGAAATATACAGAGACAGGAGAATGAAAAACAGAACAGAGGTATGGCACAACAAACCAATGCACGGACAGTGCATGACACAGACAAAAGAACTGGCCAGCGATGAAACATGGAAATGGATACAGAGGGAAGAACTCAAGAAGGAAACAGAAGGAATGCTAATAGCAGCTCAAGATCAGGCCCTAAGACATGTCCAAAGAACAGTAGATGGAAATAACATCTCACCCATATGCAGGAAGTGCAATATGAAAGACGAGACCATAAACCACATAGCAAGCAATTGTCTGGCACTTGCACATAACCAGTAAAAAAAAGGCATGATTCAGTAGCAAAAACCCTCCACTGGCGCCTGTGCAAGAAACACCAGTTAGCTTGGAGTAATAAGTGGTATGAACAGAAACCTGACGGAGTGATAGAAAACGATCAGGCGAAGATCCTCTGGGACTATGGTATCAGAACAGATAGGGTGATACATGCCAATAGACCAGACGTGACGTTGATTGACAAAATCAAGAAAAAAGTAGCACTCATTGATGCCGCAATACCACGGGACACCAGAGTAGATGAGAAAGAAAGAGAGAAAAAAATGATAAGTTTCAAGACCTGAAAATCGAAATAAGAAGGATATGGAATATGCCGGTGGAAATTGTACCCATAATCATAGGAACACTAGGTACGATCCCAAGACCCCTGAAAAGGAATCTGCAAAAACTAGATGCTGAAGTAGCTCCAGGATTCATGCAGAAAAGTGTGCTACTAGAAACAGCGCACATAGTGAGAAAAGTGATGAACTCCTAAGGAGGCAGGATGCAACCCGGAACTCCACACTTAAAAAGAAAAAAAGCACCCAGTCGAATAGGATGACTGTGATAGACAAAAAAAAATAATAATAATAATAATAATAATAATAAATAATAATAATAATAATAATAATAATAATAATAATAATAATTTGCTTTCACCGTGAATCAGCAAAGATGCAAATGTTATTCTTAAAAAAAAAAAAAATGGTGTTCTTTAAAAAAAAAAATATATTAAAATAACATTACTTTCCCCCAGTATACCAGGATAATGTAAGCTAATTAATGACTCTTGAACGACTTAATACCCTCGAACATGCTAACTTTCCGTAATCTTAGGTATTAGACTGGAAAAATTCATTAAAATTCCATTTTGCATATTTCTTTGAGAACATAATAGCTTTGTAATATCTACATATTTCCGTCTTTGAAGACTAAATTCGTCAACTTTTCGCTGTTTAATACCTATGTGCTTCCATTTGAAATTTTATTTGTTTATTTACTTATTTATTTATTTATTTATTTTTTGCGAAAATCAAGATATACAGAGAATAGAAACTGCCGCTGAAGCTTAGAAGTATTCCCGTAAAACTCCGTGCTAATCAAAAAAAAAATTACGTCAAATAGTTCAAGTTATGGCCGTGGTTAAAATCATATTGACCTAATTCTGCTTATCAGCAGAATGAGGTCAAGTTCTATTTCACATTTGAAGGTTTGCTAAATATTATGAAGTATCTATCTTGTATAGATAAAAAATTACAGCAGGTGAAAATTCTTATATGCTCTTTGACCTTTGAATATATCCTTAGCCTTATCCACTAAATGTGCACATTAGCATTATGGTGAATACTGCTAAAGTTATTGACACGTTGAAATCATATTTGACCTACAATCTTTAAGTATGACATTGACTTTGTCCTGGACCATACTCTTTACGCTGGTATCTTCAGAAATTTATGCTTGCCCAAGATGGAAGCTACGTCATGCAGTTTGAAGGTTAATGCAAGGTCTAATTACTGCTCGACCTTGAATTTTATAATATACCCTCCACCTTACTCTCTCTACTTTACATTAGCATCATTATAAATAAAAGATTATACATGTAAAATATATAGTTCGGAAGTTATGCTTGCGCCCTGAATCCTATTTGACCTTTGACCATGACCTCACAGCAGATGGGCTTTACGAGAGGCATATACACACTAAATAAAGTATTTAACTTTTTTTTTTTTATATGTTATGAACAAGGTTAATTTCTTTTACTCCTGAAAGTTTAGAAATTTCCATTCTTTAGCTCCCTAGATGTAATTAGCTCTTGAAATTCACGAGACTCACCTTTTGCAAAATTTTCTTGAAGTTCGTCTATAGCTTTTGTCTTCCTAGCAAACAGACAAACAGACGGACAGTCTACACCAAAAGTAATATTAGTGTCGGAGTTAAAGTAAACATGATTTACACGTAAATACAGTTCCGATTCCGTAATGGATAACATGGCCTCTGTAATAAAGAACTCGAATATATCGTTCACCGAACTACAATACATTCGATGAAGGAAGCAGAACTCAAAATAGTTCCTGAGCATTCACAGAAGCACAGAAATCGGCCTGATTTGTAAATGCATTTATTTACGTCGTCTGATCTTATTTGATTATGTTTATTATGTATCTGTGTCGCTTAAAAGTTCTGAAAGCAGTTATAAAGATTGTTATATTACTAAGAAAGTGTCCGATTTCTCGAAAGAGTTTCCAGAATAGTGCAAGTCGTTTCAAGTACACTGCGTGAAGCAGGGTTGAACGTTGCCGCCTGGTCAGTTCACTGAGTAATGGGACCCTATAAATCTGATGGTGGCAGAAACGATGTGGGCGGAGACTGTAATGCACAGTCGTTTCTCAGAGAGGTTCCCGGATAGGGAATGTTGGTGCTAGAGACAATACTAATACAAAAAAAAAATTGATATACGAAACTTTCATAAAAGAATTATTGATCTGTGTTGATAACTGATAACATTGCTTAAAAAGTTCACATTTATAAAAACAGAAAAAAAGTAAAAACTTTCCCGTAGGATAATAAATCGTATAAACAGAAAACATTGTTCAATAATTAAAGAAATAAAAAATACCACTGAAATGCTTAAATTTCTATTTAATTAAAATCTTTACATATCACGTAAGGCATTTGTTCGTTTAATTAAAGCATATCTACTTTAGATTATTGTTCATTTTGTGTCGCCTAAGAGTTCTGTGAATATTTTTAAAGATTGTAATATGACAAATAAAAGATGGCATAATCTGTTCTTTCAATGGATTATGTAAAATATTACGTAAATGGACATTAGGGGAGAACTGAAAAAATATAAAGAATAAGAATGTTGCATTGGAAATCAATACCATACATTTTCCATAGAAGAATGAGAAGTAAATAAGCCAGTAGTAATGGTTAAGTACGTTTTCTATCAGAGGTGATAACTGATACTGACTCTTCATCTAAACTTTTTCTTGGGAGATCTTTGCTAGACTGGAAAGAATTATACCAATCCCTGGATCTAATCTTAGGGAAATTGATGTGACATTTCACGATTCCTTTTTCACTGTTATTGCTCTTTGTCTCCCATTCCCTGATTCTTCCTTCGCCAAAGACCCAGCAATTATGCTTCTTCCTCCCTTTCGTTTCCCAGGAATGAGCTTTCTTTTAAAGGCTCTCCTGAAATAGTTTCATTGTTTCTTGCGTAAATGTGTGACCAGCTTTATAGCATTTGGGTTTCATTATTATTTATTATTTTTTTTGTGTGTGATTCATAACTATTCAATAGCATCATTGTACAATTTGTTTTTTGTGTGTGATCCATAACTATTCAATAGCATCTTTGAACAATGATAGATAATCGAAAGAATATTTAAATGTTCTTTTATTTCTATAAATCTAAACATTAAAAAATGATAACTATTTATCTGGTTCTGATTCGCATGTAAAAGAATTATTAAGGTGACGGAAATTCAAATATTCATGTTTGAAGGTTCCTTGAATACAAGGAAAGTGTCATCTACTTACCTACGCTACAACAGATGTTTGAAAACACTAGGGCATAAGGCAATCAAATCTTTTCTAAAATCCATGAAACCATGTTTATAAATGTTTATGGGCAACCAAGGAGATTTTCCATTGCAATACCGTGAATTTGATATTATATCTTCCCCATCAAAGGTAAAAAGGCCATCACCAGTAATTAATTGTAAAAATTTTTCTAAATTTCCACCTTTAAAAAAAAGGTTCACTATAACTTAGGATTATATAGACTGCTTTACCTGGAGCCTTTTTATATATAAGGTAGAAACTGTCCACGGGATTTCAGTGTTCCATTTGTTTCTTAGTAATTCACCCTATTCGACTGATGACAACACTAAATTTTGGCTCAGTCTGCCTTATATGGGGGTTTTCAGCACAGAAACGTGAGAGTAATGGATTCTTCTGGTGTTGTTGTGATGGGGAATTATTCGACCTTTATTATTCTGAATCGTCTCACGTTATGAGGAAGCTACCAGAGAGAGAGAGAGAGAGAGAGAGAGAGAGAGAGAGAGAGAGAGAGAGAGAGAGAAGAATGGAAGAATGTGGATTGGGACCTTTGAAGATGAATATCTCATGAATGATTTCTGCCCACTGGGATGAGGATTTCCTCGTCGAGCCCCTCATTTTTAGGTATATACTTTTTGCAAGATCAGTGAAACACTTAAGTAAAGTGTTTTTATCTCTTCACTTTTCTTTTTTTTCTCTCCACCATAGCTGCGACCAACAACAACCAAGTGAAAACTAGGTACCTAGTATAACGCTTAGGTCAACAGAAGCATACCGGATTTTAAGGAGAGCACCAATTGTCCTTTCTCGTACTGTCCGGGATTAGGACATTGGGTATCAGTTTGTAAGCTAGACGCTACCACCGAGAGAGAGAGAGAGAGAGAGAGAGAGAGAGAGAGAGAGAGAGAGAGAGAGAGAGAGAGAAGCGCCATAGTCAAAGTTGAACTGAAATTATTTTCTTTCATTCAAAATTGTTATTATACTTACTTAACATAATTTTTCATCTGAATAATTCAGACAGGATGCAATAGTTAAATAAGATTATACGTACGGTGAAGCAATCAGTTTTGAAGATTGGCTAGAAATGAATAGTGTTGAGAATATATTGTATGACACAATATGCTATTGTCAGTAAAGTACAGATAAAATAAATTTGATAACAGATATGTGAACCATAAAGGTATTACAGTTCATATTTAATGGGATGAAATATTAAATGTTGCTAAATAATAAATGATACAATTGCAATAAAACAAAATGTACATTCAAATTATAACTAGAGCTAGAATTTTTACATTTTATATGTCTTATAAAGTATATATCGCAAAGGTCTTTAAAACCGGCGAAGTGTTTTGTGAAAACCTTAGATCAACATAATGGATGATTTGAGTTATTTCTTAACTAAAAGTTTTATGAGCAGCGATCTGAATGAGGATACGGTGTAGTGTTTTTCTCATATTTGCCGGAAGATCATTCCAAATATAGAATCTCTTTTAGTTACACGTCATTCCTGTGACGATGAAAACTTCTCGAAACAAGTAAACCCAGATGCCTTGTGTTGAGGCCTCCCGTACGAATCTGATTTTCTATCGGCCAAGAAAAGTTATTCCAGCGAAAATTCGTTACTGATTATGGGAATTTGGACACATTTATTTAAGGTATTTAAGAGCCACTTGTTGGCCATCTATTTGTTTAAAATATTGTGATACCCAGTATGCTCTAGGATAAGATGTAAGGAAAAGGGAGCTTTTTTATTCCTATGATTTGAATAACAGTTGAAGTAAGCATAAAAGATAATATGAATAACAGAGAGAGAGAGAGAGAGAGAGAGAGAGAGAGAGAGAGAGAGAGAGAGAGAGAGAGAGAGAGAACTGCACATTGCGAAATTAAGACAAGAGAACGAGGCTGCAATCCAAATTAATATTAAGCAACTCTGAATTTAATCTCTCACGCTTCATGGCGTGGATAATACATTCCATTAAAGAGTGATACGATTTCTGCAAATGCTTTTTACGTTTGATTACATACATCTTATTTTAGAAGATACGAGCGATGCACATATTTATTATTATTACAACTTAGATAAGAATATTAATGATAAAATTTAGAAGAAGAAGAAGAATAGAAAGAAAAACAATACTAATCCCTCGTTCTAAAACATTCTATTGATATTAATTTAACCAAAAAGAATTAATATTTAAAGTATGAGAATATTCGAAGTGTAAAGGTAAAAGAACTTGACCCAAGGATAATAGATCATTCCAGATTAGGAAGCTTAAATATCCAAATAAAGATTATTTTCAATAATATTTACAGAAAAATTGTAAATATGCGCCTTTACTCTTATCAAGCCATAGCCTAAGTGATTAGAGCACGCTCAACAATTACCCCATTTTTCCTGGCATTTCGGATAAACGTGATGACATCAGCGGGCTCCTAATTCATTCTGTGATCCTTGATCAAATGAAGCTTTGTAACTGTGCTGGTCCGGGCGCATTTCATTTCTGAATGCTGTATTCTTGCAGATGAATACTGCAATCCTACAAACTTAAAACGAAGATTATTCATTGCAACTTACTGATCATAAAATCCGAGTGCTTACAGAGAGTACCCAGCCACTAAAAGGCACACTTGTAATCCATAATTCTTTAAATCATAGTTCATTTAGGTGATGTATGTCAAAAATTTTGCTAAAATGCTCTGAAAGTTAAAGGCTTTTCAATAGGTTTTTTTATGCAGTAAATGTGCCTCGCTGTCAAACTTCTTAGTTCCAGAGGTCTTTTATCCCCCACACCGCTGCTCTGTGGAACAGTCTCCCTGAGGATGTTGCGCAATCTGAACTTCAAAAGTTCAAGCAAATATGCGACGCATTGCTACCCTAAAAAAATTCTCCTTGTCATAATTTATTGACATTTTTATCTGTTTATTCATTACTTCGTTAATTTATTTTTTTTCTAATGACTGATCTCTTTTTTCTCCATTTCCTATTACCTTCCTTCATATACTTTGGAAGCTTGAATTTAAAGTGAGTGGTCCCTGTAGTCCTCTTCCATATGAATATGGTTCATGTTCTGAATAATGAAAATAATAATATTGCGCCCCAACCTTTACGACACAATTGCAGTAGCTGATGTGTGCAACAGTAGTTACTGGAGGAAATACGGATGAAAAAATAACATTACATTTATCATATCTGTATCTCTGTAACGTTTGTAAAAACATGGAGTTTATCAATGGTATCACGTTCTAAGTAGTAAGTAAAGATGATGTGAAATATGGAACTGTAATTTCATTAACCATTCATTCCTAAAACAAATCAGGTTGTCTACAAAATCAACTCTTTCAGTCAATTAAGAATTCAGTCGAAAATTTTTAAACGTTTCTTATATTTCAGTAGCGCGTACCAGAAAGTGAAGGGGTTTTATAACCTAGAGTAAGCGAGGAAGAACTGCTACAAAAAAGTACCGTTATAAAACATTTTTTGATACAATATGTTACGGTAAAATTTTAATTCCACCATTGTTCTAAGGTAACTTGAACCCCTTTTTGGTGCTATGCCTGGTTATGATCTTTATTAATGTTTTTAGTTTTATTCTCTAATTTCTGTTGTATTTATAACAATGTTATGACGGTCATCATGTGAACAGAATTTTCGAATGACCCTTGTCTCTCAATGCGGCCACCATTATTACAAACATGTTTTAGTGACTTTTGGGTTTTCATCAAGCCCTTTGGCGTTGTTGCATAAGCAATTTTAGGGGTAGGCGGCAGTAAGGTTCAAAAGCAGCAGTCAGGAAATAGTTTTTTTGTTTTCAATAAATTTGTGTTACCCATATTCCAGTTACAATCCCATCATACAAGTTAATAAAAGCAAGTTCAGGTTTTTTACTATTTCGTTGATCTTCCTTACGGATTCTTCTAGGCCTCTTCTGTACAGCCACAATCGAGAAAGTACTTGCAAAAGGAATGATAATGAAAACTTTCTCACTCAGCTGATTTCTGGTACCTGATGATGTAGCGCATAGGATCTATCTTGCTGATAATGCTATAACTCGATTGTAGTTTTATTACGTACATTCATTTTCCTGTTCTAGTTAATGATTCAGCGATGGAAGTCATCAGTATTATCATAAAACAAAACTATTCTTGCCATGGGCAGAAGACGGCAGCTTCACCTGCAACAAAATGTATATAGAAGTCCGTTGTTCTCCGTCTGTTAATCAATGTTTGCTGAATTTTCCCTTAAAAAAAAAAAAAAGTCTTCTTTCTTGACAGTAGGGGTTATTGATCCACTGAAATATATTCTAGTACCCATATGGCAACCGTTTATCTAGGTTGTGTTCGTCTCACTGTATTGAAAAATTCTTTGACACCACTAAAACCCATGGTTAATAAAATCGTTTTTAAGAAGTCTTGTGGGGAAATATAGCTCTATGTAGAGTATGCACAAACTCCCTCTTATCTATAGGAAATATACTTTTATATATGATTTACAGAAATAACGAGTTTTTCATGCAGAATATTATATATATTCTCTAACTCGTCTTTTTTAGAAGAGATATATATATATATATATATATATATATATATATATATATATATATATATATATATATATATATATATATATATATATATATATATATATGTATATATATATATATATATATATATATATATATATATATATATATATATATATATATATATATATATATATATATATATATATATATATATATATCCCCTAGTATATATATATATATATAATATATATATATATATATATATATATATATATATATATATATATATATATATATATATATATATATATATATATATATATATATATATATATATATATATATACATATATATATATATATATATATATATATATATATATATATATATATATATATATATATATATATATATATATATGTGTATATATATATATATAAATATATATATATATATATATATATATATATATATATATATATATATATATATATATATATATATATATATATATATATATATATATATATATATATATATAAATATATATTTTTTTATAGTACTAGTTAGAGTGACATAATAAATAAATTTATATTTCTTCAAAATACACTTTGCCTTACCTATAGTAAAGTCTAAACCATTTTTGTTTAATTAGTTGTACCAAAATTTACATCGTTGCCGTGACCGTCTACTTAGCATATAAAGTGACATTAATTACCAGCTTTCATTCGTCATCAAATATAGTTTATAAATGGAAAATATAACGAACTTCATATTGCTCATTGAGGGGAAGATTTTTTTGGTTAGAAATAAATTCTAAAATGGTCACAATATTACCTAGTTATGAATCCATTTTAAGTGCATGAAACCTGATACAACCATTCTGATTATATATATATATATATATATATATATATATATATATATATATATATATATATATATATATATATATATATATATATATATATATATATATATATATATATGTGTGTGTGTGTGTGTGTGTGTGTGTGTTTGTATAATTAGAATGGTTATATCAGATTTCACGCACTGAAAATGGCATCATAACCAGGTAATATTGTAAACTGTTTTAGAATTTATTTATATCCAAAAAAATCTTCCCCACAATGGTCAATATGAAGTTCGCTTATGTTCCATTTATAAACTATATTTGATGACGAATGAAAGCTGGTAATTGATGTCACTTTATAGGCTAAGTAGTCGGTCGCGGCAACGATGTTAATTTTGTCATAACTGATAACAAAAAAAGAAAGAAAGAAAAATATATATACATACATATATATATATATATATATATATATATATATATATATATATATATATATAAAAATATATATATATATATATATATATATATATATATATATATATATATATATATATATATATATATATATATATATATATATATATATATATATATATATATATATATATATATATATATAACATACTGGGTGTAATACGATTTTTATGAAAATATTTTAGAAAACGAAAGAAAAAGGTATTCTGAGGAGAAAATGTCGATAAATATAAGCATTTTAGGGCTTCGTTTGTCGGTGATGTGGATTTGTAAAATAACCATTATCATTGAACGGACGAATAATATGCCTACTCGATGTCAGAGTAGTCAGGGATATGGGGAGAGGGATGGAGATGATCAGTTCACTTGCCAATTCTGAACAGTCACCAAGGTGAACGGTTGACTAAAATCTGGAAACTTCAAAACAGGTGGGTTCACTAAAGCATTCTTAAGCTTCTCGAAAGCTAATTGCTGACTGTCACCCCAAACAAACTTAACGTCTTCTGCCAATAGATCTGTCAATGGAGACGCTATTGTAGAAAAATTCCGCACAAAACGGCGAAAGAAACCCGACATACCTAGGAATGAACGAATCTGCTTCCTGGTTTTAGGAACTGGAAAATTCACGATAGCCTTAACTTTGTCATCATTAACTCTGACCCCTTCTTTAGAGATAACATGACCTAGATAGACAATTTCTTTCTTCAGAAACTCACATTTAGCCAATTTGACTTTAACCCAGCCAACCGTAATCGCTTGAGGACTTCTTTTAACACCTTTAGATGTTTTCTTCGATTGTATCTATGCATATGAGAATGTCATCCATGTACACAAATACCGACTTTCTTAATAAACCGTGAAGTACTGTGTTAACCAGCCTAGTAAATGTTATTGGGGACCCTTGTAATCCGAAAGGCATCCTATTAAACTCGTAATGCCCCTTTGGTATAGAAAATGTTGTAAATTTACGACTATTCTCGCTAAGCGGAACTTGCAAAAATCCCTGCATGAGATCTATAGACGAATATATATTCTTGCCACCGATTTCAACAAACAAATCAGACAGACAGGCTACAGGGTATCTATCTGGGCATGTCTTTTCGTTCAATTTACGAAAGTCTACGCATACTCTGACGCTACCGTCTTTCTTTGGGACCTCTAGTAAAGGAAAATTAAATGGCGAGGAACTGGGCCTAATGATACCTTCCGACTCCCACTTCTGGACTTCTTTTTCTACTTCTTCTCTAATCTTAAAAGGAATTCGATACGCTGGAATATATATGGGATTTGTACCCTTCTCTATGCGGATTGAATGTTCTAAAACATCTGTAACCCCTAGCTTATCTCCCTTCAAAGCAATAATATCTAAATATTCTTTCAACATTTTCTGTACTTTATCTGTATATTCGAAATAATCAGCCTTAGCCAAATGTTCGTGAAGGACTTGACTTCTGAATTGTAGCTCCTTGTTGGGAAACATATTATCGCCTCCACAGAAACCCACTATCTTATGTTCTTCCTTAAACTCTTCAAAATCAACTACATAAGTACCATTGTGATATTTTTCACTGAATCTTGATAGCTTACCAATTCTACTGCTGTTACGCCTGCGACTGAAACTTCATTTACTGATACCGTACTTACAACGTCTTTGAATTTCTCGGTTCCCTCAACAACGCATACTTGAGAAGGCAAATTCTTCTATTTCATCGACACTTTAATTAATGTAGGAACTCACGGGTGCAATTCAATATCCTTTAACAGAAATCCTTTGAAAAACTTTTGCGGAATGTCTTCATTCTCTAATGAATGTGTTACACATGTCGCAGTCTGCGCCTTGGGTTTCCCACAAACCTTTTCCATGTTTCTATATGGAACGAAACAGCCTGGCCAACCTATTGTAATCCCCTTAATTCCAGTAAGAATGTTGATATTATGCCGCATACAAGAAGGGTGTCCTAGCAAAACCATTTTGCCTAAGGTTATTCCTTCCATGACCAAAAATGGTTCTACTATTGTCTTTTCACCGATACAAAGCATAAGAGATGACGAACCTAAGATGTTCAATCTTCTTGCCTGTACATCACACACTGTCTCATTAGTAGGGACTAATTTACACTCTGGAAACTTCCAGTGGAAAAGATCAGCGCCTATCAGGTTAACTGAGGTGCCAGAATCAATGAAGATAGAAATTTCAATGCCATTAGAAAAACCACGTACAATCGGCCTATGTTCTGGTGACTCTAAGACCTGATTGCTCATTATCCTGTGTCCGTCTTCGAACTTATCCTGTGAAAATTTTGATGTTCATTTGTATACCTAGAACTTGTATCATGAGGAATCCTTCTGTCATATCTAGTAAAACCACCCCGTGCTTTCCCTGAATAGTCTCTATTCCTTGTGGCTGGGCAAAATTTCCACCCATGGTCTGAAGATTTGCCAGCTGAACAATATCTCACTCTGCAACTCGATTTACTATGTCCCACCTTATCGCAGTTAAAACAACGAATCATTGTGACTGATCTCTCTGGAGTTTTCTTCGACACCACCCACGCACATGACTTCACTCCTGCATCATTTCCTAAATGTGAAGTACTAGCATTATTCTGTGGTTTCGAAACCACTGCTGAAATTTTAGCACCTCCCTTCACAAAACTACTGTCCAGTCGGACATTTTGATAAATTTTTATTAACCTGATCAAACAAAAAAGATTCATCTGCATCCTGCTCAATTCTTTTATCAAAACAGTCTACAACCTCATCCGGAACCGTCGTCAAAAGGCAGGCGAAGTGTAACAATTTTTCAAAATTATCTAAGGAGATATTATTTCCATTTACCCATGAAGAGTTTTTCATAGATTTCTTTATCTCACCTACTGCATCAAATAAGCGAGAACTGTATGTGATTAATGAATCATTACCTTTCCTAGTTCTGATAAGCGCTCGTAAATTCCGAACAACGCATTCTCGGTCGATCCTGCCATAAGATGCACGTAAAAATTCCTGAAGGTCTTTCCAAGATTTACTCTTTCTGAACGCGAAACTGCGTGCCTGTACTCCAATATCCCCTTTGTCTAAGTCTAAGAAAGCTTTTGCTTCGGTTAAAGCTTCGGCGCCATCCGCAATTTTCTTAGAATTCAGATAATTATTTACTGATTCAATAAATATTTCAACACTCTGAGTCAACTTCCCGTCAACTAAACCTTTAAAATTTGTGATGCCTGCATTGAAGTTCGTCAGCCTATGACACACAATTGATTGTGACGTATTTGCGGCTGCGTCATTCATTTTGTAAGTGATCACACGCCCTGAGCGTAATAACATGAAAGAAAACTAGATAAGAGGGACGAAAGAGAGCAATTAAAAAAAAGAAAAACTTGCCTTACATCTCGTGACTGTTAAACAGAAAACGGAGCATTGCACAACTAGCGAGAATGGGAACTCACCAACTTGAAGGAAAATGGAAGGTGTTAACTCCGCTTTGATCTTGCAAGGTCACCATTTCACTTAATTAACTCACAATCGCCACTATTCACACTTATCTGGGTGTTTTCTTAACCCCAAACTACTCTACATATTACTCAGACCTATTTTCACAATTCACCACTCCCGAATACTTAAATAGAAAAAAAAGATTCACCGTATCAACGTGTATTTCTGACATACAGTTGTCTTATCGCGCAAGATCTTAGCACTGAACATGAATGCATTTGCAGCTCTTGGTTTGCAGTTATCAGCGAGTGACCCAGGCGTAGTGTTATCAATTAGCCTATTTCTCCTGACTGATTTACCTAACCAACCTATGTAATTCCTATCTCTCTTTCGCTATCTTTTCATATCTTTCGCTGCCACCATTTAACCTTTAACCGCTGCCACCAATTTAATCTTAACCCCAAACTCCGCTGCTACCATTTAAACCAACACCGCTGCCACCATTTTAATCTGTTACACCTACAGATTAAACATTTCTTTCGAAATGCTACGTAACGTGTTTTGCGGTCTATCTTCAGAAGCGTGGTAATTAGCAACCCTCTCTCTCTCTCTCTCTCCTGCACTCAACCCACATATTCTCTCTCTCTCTCTCCAACATAATCCTCAAATGGATGTTCTAAGGAAACGCAATCTTTCCTACATAAATAGATTTATTATCAAATAAAACCCAACAAGTAACGAATTAACGAAAAAAAAAATGAAAATGCATAGTAAATGAATTATCAAGTCAAAGTAGTCTGATTCAAGATTTAACCTTACTCTAGCTGAATGCCTTTTCACTCAAAACTCCCACACATTCCATCTTTAGACATTATACGTCTAGTCTTAAAGTCAACCACATTGAAACACCCACTAACTGCAAAGATTGCAGAGTTCTTTCTCTATCACCACAGCATCACCACAGACATCTGTCGAAAATTAAATAAACAGTAATCTCCCACAAACACAGTACACAAGCATATGACATAATATTGAAAATCTAAAATGCATGGTTAACAAATATCAAATCAAAACACAATAAAATATAATATTAAAGTGACATAAATGCCTATGTCCAATTCTCCCCACAAATTCATAAGTGTCTTGGATATGGTAAATTCACTAGTTCACAGTCCACACAAAAAAAAGAGAAGTCTGGATTTACCTTAACTGCCGGTTTCTAAGAGTTCGGAGCACACAAGGCCACGTCTGGACGATATCGCTCTCAGTTAGATAATAAACAACCAGACGTAACTTTTGGTACAACTAGATACACAATGTCCATTTTTCTAACGCACGCACTTACGTACTTGCATACCAACTAGGTCGGCTACCTCACATACCAGCTTCAATTTTGTGTGTTCTTTCGAGCCAAAACCGCTGAAACAATTGAAACATCTGCTGACTGCAGTGATTCGCATCTGTGTCACCGTCCCAACTACCACCTTATAGCTTCTTCTTCGTTTCATCACACTATAACTGAATACATACAGTAAATCTAAAACGAAATATATTTTCTATACATATATATATATATATATATATATATATATATATATATATACATACATATATACAGTATATATATATATTCAGACGTACAACCATTCAGACGCTATGTGAAATTCGGCTCCTCATGTGTTTCCTGTGCATTATCTTTCACAAATCATCACTTATTTTTAGCTTTCCAGCAGCTATGTTGTTCATTTAATTCATATTGGTGTCAATGACCCAGCTGTCACGATGCCAGATAACTCAAAATCATACATTCATTCACTTCCGTGGTTTTAGACGAACTACGTTTGGGTCTTCCAATCCCCTGGTACCGGTAGGGACCCAGTTGACACTACCAGGTGTTGCGAGCAGGACATATCCAAGTCATCTCTAGTTCTTTATCAGCAGTGATGCTACTTCTAGATACGGAACTCTCATAGTTTCATTTATGCTATCGTTTCTAACTCTCGTGTAGTCTGACCATATCTTGATTCATGCCCATATAGCAATACAGATCTTACAAGACTTATTTACGGTCTTTCTCATGCAGTTGCAGTCTGTTTAATTTATAATCTTACTCAGCCTGCCTTTTTTTTTTATGCCATTTTCAGTCCCATTGAATCCAGTTCAAGAGAACCTTCTTCCTTCTACTGTTATTCCATGCATCCCTTGGAGCATAATCTGTCGTCATTCATTTTGTTTTTCTTTGATTTCTTTCAAACCCCATCTCAATCATCATATGATGCATTCTATTAGGCAAGCTTTGTAAATCTTGCAGTTCTTTCCTGATTAAAACAGCATTATCTGCAATTCTCAGGTCGTTAAATTTTATCATAACTTTTATCTAAACTCACTGACCACATTCTTTACTGTAAAATCATTGAGAAGTGCAAATTGCTAAGATAAATAATGTTTTACATCAATGTTCACTGCATTTACATCGAATTAAATGTATAAAGTTGTTTTCTTATGCCTTAAGCTCGCAACCAAATTACGACCATCATAAGTAAAACAGAATGCAAATCTCTCACATATTTCAAGATAAACACGACTAAAGAAAATTTTGTTATACTAAAAACAACACAATAACTAAAGATAATCAGTGAAGAGTTTAACGTGAAGAAGTGAAAACTTTTTCTTCACCCAAAGCAGAGATAATCAGGTGAATATTAAGAATCTTTCTTGCTAACCCCAGAATCTGGAAGACACTAACGAACTGAAGTTTCTCGAATAGAATCTTTGGCGAAGAGAAGAGTTTATCCAATATAGGATGAGGTTCCTGGCAATAACGCTTGATTACCCGATGATGAAGATGAGAAAGCCGCATGCTGGAATGGAATTGCCCTGATTATGGAAATGAGTTACTTTGTCTTAAAGGTAAGTTACCCTAAACACCAAGAGCATGATCATACATATTGAGATGTAATCTTTCTTCAACCATACAAAACTCGAGGACAAAAGTCTTATATAGACACTATATTTCACGATAAAGAGGTACTGTGTATCCATTTTTACAGAGTAAAGAACAAGCTGGTGCAAATATTTTATGA